>NW_017671096.1:300081-320859 GCF_001879085.1 Nicotiana attenuata | reverse complement strand
GCATGACATTTCTTTAATGGGTATGGCAGTACAACATGTATGGGTGACTTTTGGAAGTATGGCTTCAATTTCTGAGGCACTAATTAAGGCTATGCCAATTTTCTAGGTGAGGATACTTCGTTTCCGCTTCCCCTAGTGTCCTACTTACTTAGTAGATGGGGACTGGGTATGCCCTGTTCTTCCCTAACTAGGACCCCACTGACGGCTACTTCCGATACGGCAAGTATAGGTATTAGAGGCTCTCCGATTTTCGGAGTATGCAACCAAAGGTGGATTAGAAAGGTACCTTTTGAGTTCCCTCTAGGGTGTGCTGGCATTCTGGCCCCCACGTGAAATTCATTCTTCTTCTTTAGAAGATTGAAAAATCGATGGCTCCTCTCCGAGGATCGGGATATGAACCGGCCTAGAGCAGCTATGCGCCCGGTGAGCCGTTGGACGGCCTTTCTACGATATCGACAATTCTTTATGTCCTCGATTGCCTTAATCTTTATCCGGATTGATCTCGATTCCCCTGTTGGACACCATAAATCCTTAGGAAACTTTCCGGAATCCGACCCCGAACGCGCATTTCTCCGGGTTTCAGCTTCATGTTATATTTGCTTTAATATAGCAAAAGTTTCCTGCAAATGGCTAAGATGTTCTCTGCCGCGCAGGGATTTAACTAACATATCATCAAATATAAACTTCCATGGTTTTGCCTAATTGATTCTCGAACATCTTGTTAAACTAGGCGTTGGTAGGTGGCCCCGGCGTTCTTTAACACCGAAGAGGCATCACGTTATAGCAATAAGTGCCATACTTAGTGAAGAAGGACGTTTTTCCCTGATCGTCCTTATCCATCCGGATCTGATTATATCCGGAATAGGCTTCGAGAAAACTTAGCGTCTCGTGGCCGGCCGTTGGCATCGATCATTCGATCGATGTTAGGAAAAGGAAAGGAATCCTTGGGCAAGCTTTATTTAGATCTTTATAATCTATACATTCTTAATTTATTACCCTTTTTGGGTACTACAACTACGTTGGCTAACCATTTCGGGTATTTAACTTCCCGGATGGACCCTATGTTTAATAGCTTAGTTACCTCTCGTGGATGAAAGCCTGCTTGACTCGGATATTGGGGCCTTCTTTTTGTTTGACTGGCCGGAATTTTGGGTCTGTGCTCAACTTGTGAGTCGTGACCTCCGGGGGTATGCCTGTCATATCCAAATGGACCAAGAAATACTCTTCGTTAGCAGTAAGAAAAGAAAGCAAATTTCCTGAGCTCGGTAGTTAAAACCCGAGCCCAGGTATACCTTTTGGTCTGGCGCACTCGAACGAATAGGGATCTGTTCCAGCTCTTCGACCGTTGATTTGGTGGCATCGGACTCATCCGGAGTCACGAAAGGATCGGGAAGGAAGAAGATTCTCTCCGAAGGTAGATTCTGGTTTCAGCTCTTTTACCGGAGGCTTACACTTTGACTGCTATTTTGCCTTGGACACCTCATCTACTGCGAACATCTCTCTTTGCGGCGCATTGCTCCCCGTACACAGTTGATGACCCCCTCGCAGATGGGAATTTCAGCATTTGGTGCAGCGTTGGACGGTACGGCCCCGATGTCGTGTATCCAGGTCTTCGAGCAGGGCCGTTTGTACCTATTATCGCCCTCGATAACACAAAACCTTGGTCGCTTTTGTAACTCCGCCCACGCGATCATCAGAGTTATTTCCCCTCGTGTTGTCTCCGTAGCCATATTAAATCCATTCAATACTCTTACCTCAGAAATTATCTGCCCTGTCAGTCCCAAACTGTTCGACGACCCACGACGAATTATGTTAGTGAGCTTCCGAGATCGACCAAGACACGCTTGACTTTAGTGTCTCGGACCATCATGGATATACCAAAGCGTCGTTATGGGGTTTGTGCTGGTCCATCGATTTCCTCGTTGCTAAAACATAGTGTTCCCTCTGGTGCATAATCCCTAATCCGCTTCTCCCTTTGTGATCGATATCTTTGGTACGTTTCAATATTCTGGTACTTGAGGTGCGGTCTTCTCCTCCAATTATCATGTTTATGGTGTGCGGGCGGCTTCCTTCTATCGGCTGGTCGATCTCGATTTTCGTATGATTTTTGTCCCGAATCACTGAGAAAATTCTCGAAGTAACCTTCATCGAGCAACCGGGCAACTTTCCTCCGCCCAGTTGCCTGCAATCTTCGGTTCTTGTGGCCATGTGTGTTGTGGTACTTACATATTAACTTGGGATCCCTCCTCGATGGAACGGACTGTACGGGTTTGGGCCATCGGGCTTCTTTGATACGGTCCGATCGCCGACACCAAGTAGCCGAATCGACACTGAAATTATATTCAGCCAATCGGGGTGCTTCCTGTCTATCGACGGCTTTCCCGAGGTTGGCCTTCGTAACGGTCTTCTGTTCTCTCATAGCCGCGATCGTTCCTCGTAAATTTAGGCCTCCTATCATCCTGATACGGCCGATATCTTTCCTTGTTTGGTCTCGAATCTTTGTAGTTTTCCCTACGAGGTCGATCGAAATTCCTATGTGTGGATGGTGATCCGAACTTGCTCCGCTGTGGTCGTTCTCTACCTTATCCTCGATTGGTACCGGTTATGGATGTCTGCCACGTAACTGCTGGAAACTCGATCAGACTTTGCTTTAATTGCCTGGATGCGGCTGAGCTGTTGGTGTTCAATCCTTGAGTGAAGGCTTGTACTGCCCAGTCATCCGTTTGACTGGGGAAGATCCATCCTTTCCATTTTGAAATCGAGACCAAAATTCCGGAGTGTCTCGTTTATGCGCTTGTCGGACCTTGAATAGGTCGGGATTTCCTTGTTTCTACCCTGATCGCCCCGGCGTGAGCTTTCACGAAGGCATCGGCTAATATGGCGAACGAATCGATGGAATTTGGCGGTAAGTTATGATACACGTCATTGCCCCTTGGACAAGGTTTTCTACCAAACTTTTTCAACAAAACTGACTCGATTTCATCATCTTCGAGATCGTTTCCCTTAATCGCGCATGTGTACACATGCGTTCGTTGGGTTCCGGACGGTACCCACTTATACTTCGGGATATCGGGCATTCTAAATTTCTTAGGGATAGGTTTTGGGGCGGCACTGGATGGGAACGGTTTTTGTACAAACTTTTTAGCGTCAAGGCCTTTCAGGACCGGAGGTGCACCTGGTATTTGGTCGACCCTGGAGTTGTATGTTTCTACTTTTTTATCGTTGGCCTCGATCTTTTCCTCCCCCTTTTCGATTCGTTCGGTAAATTCTTCTAGCCTCCTAAGAACCGCAGAATCAGCATCCGGCCCACCCCGTTTCGGCTGTACTGGGGTCGGATTGATGATTGCAGCTGCACGGGGAGCCTCCTCGGACCTGACAGGCTCCTGGACCCGGCTCTGGAGCTGAGCTATAGCCGATTGCTGGGCTTGCAGCATGTCAAAAATCATTTTAAGGTTGATAGTCTCTTCGCCGACTGCCTGGGCCCTCGAATCGTCCTCTCCCCGGACGCTATGTGATGATCCGAAGGCCTGATCAGTGTTGAGTGCCATCCGGGAATCGGCATCTATCGGGTTTTCGAGCCCGGGCATTCCATTGTTTCCTGTCTGCTGTTCAAGTTCGTTGTTGATTGATTGTGCCATTCTATGAGTTGGTAATTTGAATGTAAGATGGACTCTTTTGCAAAGAACCAGTGTACTGTGATGCGTCAAGAAAGAGTATCAAAGAGCTCACTAATATCCTTAGCCCCACGGTGGGCGCCAAACTGTTTACCCTGGAATCCGGATAACAATTGAATTTATATGGGGTTTTAAGGATCCGTGAACTAAAAGATACAAAATGTTTGGATTGAGGAAAATAAAAGATAAAGACTCAACAATTGCTGTTAAAATAAATAATTGCAGAATATAATATTGCTTAGAACAATTGTGCTTGATAGCGTACAAGAATAGAGAGAGATGGTACTCTAGTGTAATGGTTTCCGCTCCCCTCTTTATGGGGTCTTCTCCCCTTTTATACATTCCGATTAAGGGTAAAAATAAGGTAGGTAAATTAATTACATCGTGGATCCCTGTAATTACGCCTTAATGGCCTGAAGTGGTTGAGAAAATCACGTTTGGGCGAGATATCCGGCGACGCTTGGTTATCCGTTACGAGTCCGGCTTCCGACCTTGTGTGTTTCTCCATCCGGTGGTGACTCATATCGAGCTCTGCAACGGTCTCGAAATGACTCGACCTCGGTTGTTGACATGGCCGTCGTTCTACCTTGCATCCAGGTCGGGTTCGATGGCCCCGACTTGCCCCGGACCGGACCCAACCCGGTCGGGCTCAAGCAAAAAGGGTATCACCCAATACAGTTCACAATGAGATTGCATTCACGTGATGACCTCTACTGTTCAACTTATAATACTAAATATATGGATTCAAATGCAACAGTTAATGTACCATAAAAAAGATAGGAACGGAAATTTCTACCACAAGTGAAACAACGCATTCTTAAGTTCACCGGGAACACATTGCTCTTTCCTTTTTTGAGTAGCAGAAAACGTTAACCGACCAAGACTTCTTACCATAGCTTTCAAGCTTACCAGTTCCTTCTTTTGGCTTTCGTTATTATTTCCTTATTCTTGGAAAAGTTGTATCGCAACAGTCCACATAAGGGGCCATGCCTAACATAATTTTTGAAAGCAACATCAGCATAATTTTCAGCCAATAGGGTTCATTGTAAACCACGGGTTATGCCATGCTAGTGATACTGAGGCAGTAGAGTTGGCTTCTTATCGGTTACGGGATTTAGCAGTTTTCTGGTATGATAGTCGGGAAAGATCCAGGGGACCGAACGCTCCTCCAGCTGTGGGGAAGGAATTTTCTAACGCCTTTCTTTGTCACTACTTGCCAGTTGAGATATGACGAGCTAGAGCTGATAAGTTCATGAACCTTCTACAAGGTAATATGAGTGTCCGAGAGTATTTTATGCAGTTTGATTCTTTAGCAAGGTATGCTCCCCATATGGTGTCCGAGATGAGCGATAGGGTGCATATGTTCGTGAACTGGTTGGGACCACATATGAAAAATGAGTGCACGATAGCCTCTTTGGTGGAGGGCGTGGTTATTTCCCGTATACAGGCTTATGCCCAAACCATAGAGGATCGTAAGCGCCAGCAAAGGGCAGATAAGGAGCAGGATAGGGGCCAACATAAGAGGACGAGAATTGCAAGGTATTCTGATGATTTTAGAGGTAGTATTAGGCCCCAGTCTTCGAGGAGTTCAGCGCCACCTGTAGGTAGTGCTCTTCCACAGTTTCAGAGGCCTCGGTATGATCGATTTACCTATTCTGGTCCAGGTCAAAGTTCGCGGGAATCAGGATCACAATATCATAGGGATACTAGTTAGACGAGACCCCCAATACCTCATTGTGATCGGTGCGGCAACGCCCACTTTGGACCGTGCCGTCGAGGTTCTGATGCGTGCTATTCTTGTGGACAGCCTGGCCATATGACGCAGGATTGTCCTAACAGATGAGGGGGTGCTATGGCTCAGCCGACTGGATCTGTGTCTGGTTCTTCCTCATCAGTTCGACCTGTAGCACAGGGTTTTCACCAGTCAACAGGTCGTGGTAGAGGTAAAGGTGCAGTGTCAAGTTTGAGCGGTACTCAAAATCGAACCTATGCTCTAGTAGGTCGACAGGATCCCGAGCATCTCCGGATGTTGTTATAGGTATATTGTGTGTGTTTTCTTATGATGTATTTGCGCTGATTGACTCGGGATCTACATTATCATATGTTACACAATTTGTGACTAATAAGTTTGGCGTTGAACCTGAATAGATAAGTAAACCACTTGCGGTATCTACTTCGATAGGAGATTCTGTGATTGCTAGAAAAGTATATAGAGGTCGCACAATGATGATTTGTAGTCGTCAAACCTCGACGAATTGAGTTAGAAATGTTTGATTTCGATGTGATAATGGGAATGGACTGGCTGGCCTCATGCTATGAAAATGTTGATTGTCGTATGAAGATGGTTAGGTTTCATTTTCCTGGTGAACACATCATTGAATGGAAGGGGAACATTGCTACACCTAAAGTTAGGTTTATTTCCTATCTTAAGGCAAGGAAGATGATATCAAAAGGTTACATTTAGCATCTCGTTCGCGTTAGGGATGTGGAGGTAAAGCCTCATACTCTACAATCAATCCCCATGGTCAAAGAATTTCCAGACATTTTCCCAAATGAACTCTCAAGCCTTCCTCCTGAAAGAGAGATTGAGTTTAGCATTGATGTGTTTCCTAACACTCAACCGATCTCTATCCCCCCATACAGGATGGCCCTGGCAGAGTTGTGATAGTTGAAGGCACAGTTGAAGGAGTTGCTGGATAAGGGCTTCATTAGGCCTAGCACATCACCTTGGGGTGCGCCAGTCTTGTCTGTGTGGAAGAAAGACAGGTCGTTAAGGATGTGTACCTATTATTGACAGTTAGATCAGGTTACTATAAAGAACAAGTATCCACTTCCAAGGATTGACGATCTGTTTTACCAACTCTAGGGTTCCAAGTATTTGTCCAAGATTGACTTACGTTCAGGGTATCATCAGGTGAGGGTTAAGGAGAAGGATATTCCAAAGACAGCCTTCCGGATAAGAAATGGGCACTTTGAGTTCTTGGTAATGTCGTTCGGGCTAAAAAATGTCCCAGCGGCTTTTATGGATCTCATGAATAGTGTATTCAGGCCCTATCTTAATGTGTTCGTGATCGTATTCATTGATGACATTCTGTTGTATTCTCGTTCGGAGGCGTAACATGTGGGGTAGTATTACAGAACCTTCAGGATTGTAAGTTATATGCTATGCTCTCCAAATGTAAATTCTGGCTAAACTCAATAGCATTCATTGGGCATATGATATCTGATAAGGGTATTAGTGTCGACACTCAAAAGATCGATGCAGTGAAGAATTGGCCGAGACCTACAACGCCGTCAGAAGTCTACAGCTTCCTGGGGCTACCAGGATATTATAGGCGGTTTGTAGAAGCGCTTTCCTCTATATCAGCACCATTGACTAAGTTAACACTGAAAGCTACCAAGTTCTAGTGGTCTGACGCTTGTGAATGTAGTTTTCAGGAGCTAAAGAATCGATTGACATCCGCTCCAGTGCTCACTTTCCTAGAAGGAACAGAAGGTTATGTGGTATATTATGATGCCTCTAGTATAGGTTTTGGGTGCGTATTGATGCAACGTGGGAAGGTGATTGCTTATGCATCGAGACAATTCAAGAAACATGAAAAGAATTACCCAACTCATGATTTGGAATTGGCTGCAGTTGTTGATACCCAATTACTCCCTCATATATTTTAATTTTTGCATAAATACTTTCAATATATGGTACATGCATTTACGAAAATGCACAAGTGTTTTACAATTTTTCTACAATTTTTTTAAAGGCTCTAAATCGATTTATTTCTACATTTTCAATTATATAAAAGTTCAAAACTATTCGACGTATTATTTTATGATGATTTAATCATCTAAATTCATCATTTATGTTCATATTAGTGTTCAAGTATTTTAATTGCATTTTTTTATAATTACATTTGCATGTTTAAGACTATAATTGCATAATTTCCAAAAATAGCCCCTACATATGCATAACTACTTTATCTATATAGAAAATGACCTTTTATATTTTCATAATATTGACTAATTATTTTGAAATAAATTTCATGCTTGAAAATCTTTTTATCATTTAATTATCTATTTTTAAAATAATTTTATTAATTAAATGGGTATTTAACAAATAGCCTCTTTAATTTTCTTTAATTATTTCGGACCTAACCCCTAAGTATTAGCCCACACCCTTTAAAACCAGCCCAGTCCACCCCCCAGGCCCAGCACATACTTGCCCGACCCAATAAACCGTTTAATCGTGGCCGTTGATCCTTTAGATCAACGGTCCATAATTAACCTTACCATTTTTAACTCAAACAACCCTCTAACCTAGCTCATTTGGTTACCCTCCGCCGCCCTTCATTCCCACATCTCTTAACTGTCTCTCAACCTAACCCTAATCCTAACCCTAGGTGCTCCTGTGCATTCTCCAACCACCCTTGGTCTCCTACACTCCATGGCTCTTCGATTTCATGGGTCCTTGAGAAGATCTCAAGGAAACCCAACGGGTTCTGGTTTGAAACTTGCCTGTCTCAGGCCATTTTCATTTGTAAGTGAGGATTTCCTCTCGTTTCTATGACGAATCCATGGGTCTTTTGACTGATTCTCTTCATCTCTATTATTTTCTAGAAAACCCTAGTTATTACTGTGGATTCTTCTCAAATCTTTATAGATCTAAGACAATTCAAGTATTATTAAGTGTTTTCCCTCAAAATCTCTTATTGTAACTGATTATTTCGATTTTTAGTCACTCTTTCTAAAACTAGGGTTCGTCTTGAGATTTTTCAAAAGGTTTTTAACTTTCAAATGTTGAATCTGACTATCTCTTTACATGTTTGATTAATTTTTGTATATATGCTCAAACCCTAGATGTTCTTGTCTGCGGCACTGAGTTCTTAAATTTTTTCCGTTATTGTGTTTATTTCTGCGAACCAGTTATATTGACTGATCCTACTTTAAGTTTTGAATAATTCTTTCCTGTTAAAATCAGTATTTGTTGGGATTTTTACTGATTGATTTCTATTAGGGATCCAAATAACTTTCCTGTTAAAAATGATATTTTCTGGGATTTTTACTTGTTTCCTTATTTGTGACCTTGATTAATTATACTTGCCATAATTAATTATCAGTAAGGTTTGGGGATTTGGCTGGCTCCCTATATGGTATGATATTGATTACTTGCCTTATTTGAGCCTTAGTTCTGTATGATTAATTGACTCTCCTCAATTTATGGGGTCTCTTTCGGATTTTCCACAGGAATTGATCCCCTAATTGGCTGATTGATTTTATTTAATTGTTTTACAGACTGTGATTTCTTCTTTACCTTATCTGTTTACCACACTAAGTGCTATATATAACCTCTCATTCCGATTCTTCAAACACAAAAAACAGTTCATAAACACACTCACACACAAACTCTACTCTCATCTCTCTCTGCTACTTGTGTTCATTCGTTGTCTAGTCAGCTGAAAGCCACGACTAGACTGTTGAATCTTGCCTACTTTACCTTTTGCTTCTGCATCCTTAACTGATATGCTTTCACTCTTGCCATTCAAATAAACATATGTGTTTCTCATACAATCAGTATGCCTTCTTCTAAACCTGTATGTTTTCCTGCTCAGCGTGTCTACTACTATTTTAACTTAACTATGTGCCTTGTTATTAGCATGTTCACTTTCCTATTATTAAACTAGTAGGATCTCTATTTCAGCCTGCGTATCTTTAATTAAACCTATGTGCTTCATATTGTTCCTAATCCGCATGTGTACTGCCATTCAATCAGACTATACGCTTCCTGTTATTCAATATGTTTCCTTATAATTAACATTCCTTCTTTCTGCTTAATCAAAATGATGTGTGTGTTGCAATAGTATGTCTACCTATATGTTTACTATAATAGCATGCCTACTTCTATTTGATTGAACCTATGTGTCTTGTTTTCAACCTGTTAACTCCTTTTTTAGCCAGGCCTATGTGCTTCTGCTTTCAGCAAAATTGTCTACTTGCCTATGTCTAAACTGGACCTATGACTACTTCTCTACTAGCATGCTCTCCTTATCCAGATGTTCACCTTTCACAACTTTGCTCCCCATCCCAACTGCCCCTTTGTATGTGATCGTTTGATCCTCAGCATGCCTTGTCTTTGTGTTTGGTCACTTAGTAATAGCATACTTAATCCTATTTCTAAATGATGTTTGTTTGCTGGAACCTTTGCCCAAGTTCCATGAATTGAATGACTCTGTTTGCTTCTTGTTTCCTGAAAGTCTAAAACCGCTTTTCTCAAAACTACTCTTGTAAATCACTATCCACTTCAAACTCTTAGAAAATCTACGGTCCTGCCCATCCGGTGTGAGCATTGCTTTGGAGTCCATAAGACCCCTCTAAACTTTGACACACTGGGCTGGCTATTTCACACTGCACAAGCTGTTGATCTTTAAAGAGGGCCTTGGTGTGAGCACTGCTCTGGGTCCTTGAGGCCCTTGGGAACTTTGAGATATTAAGATACCCTCCCTGGCACTACGAGATATGGAATTTGAGACTGTTTAAAGGCCTGGGCTTTGGGCCTATCTAAGCTCCCTATAGTATACTACTATCATTCCAGTAATTTATCTACATTTGGCTTGTAATATTAATTTCTTTGTAAACAGATATTGGGGAAATTAGTAAAACTGGAGGGATTATTACACATATTTTGTTGGGAATGGGTAGATATCATGCCTATAGGTTTTAAAATCAGTATTTACATTCTAGAAACCATGCCTATAGGACATTGCAATGTTTGTCACTTGTGTTCATCCTAGATATTATGACTATAGGGTTCAAATCTACTTATGCAATCAGAAATCATATCATTGTGCTGTTTGTCTGTTTGCATGCATTCTAGATACCGTGCCTATAGGTTAAAAATCAATCTTGCACTTTTAGGTATCATGCCTATAGGTTAAAAATTCATTTCTTCATTTAGGAGCCTGTTAAATAAGTTCAGCGTACTTGACATTTAGAAATCATGCTTATAGGGTAAAATCAATGTTGCATTTTGGACATTTTGCCTATGAGTCTAAAATCAGTCTTTAATGTCAGTGAGGTTTTAAAATTAAAAGCCACTACGTTTAGCCACCATAGTCTAAAATCAGTCCTCACATACAGACAGCATGCCTATAGGATCTAATGAACCAAATTGGTTGTTTAAAATGGTTTCACTGGTTTATAATACTTCCGAGATACCATGTTCATAGGACATCATTGATGCACGCCTAGGCAAGCCAGTAAAGCGATTAAAATCCTACAAACTATAAAACTACGGTTTCGTTATTTATGAACTGCCCAGATTTGACAGGTCTTAAGATCAGTAGGCAAACTGATTAGGTCTTTATCGCCTCGCATTAGCGCAAAGTTGTATATGTTCTTATTTATGCTCACCTAGATGTCTTGTTATTAGAACTCCTTTAAAAAGTATCTGAAACACTACTGTTTGAGACGTGCACTTGCTTGCGTTATTTGCGGAGGTAAAATGTGAGCCTTTTAACTGTTCTATCCTTGGTCCAGTCCTATGTGTTTTGTTTGTCGCTTGGAATTTCTCCTTTTAATTATTGTAGGAGAGTCTAGATCCACCCTAACTAGAAGTCCTAAATACCTCCAGGACTATATAAGTAAAGGGACAGGTAGTACACGCGTAGGATACATCTTACGGTTGCTAGAACGCTTTAGGCTATGACCATGGGGAGGGTAATTGGGTTGTAAAGGATATGATGACCTGTGAACCAATACCACATGTAACGCCTCTATTTGAGGGAAGTTTACCGGGTATTGTACAAAAGTAATCCTATAGGCTAACAAACCTAGGACCCCCCCTTCTTTTCCCGTTTGAATAAACTTTATGTATCTATGTGCTTTGTTTCTTTAATGACTAATTCACAAAATATGAGCTTGGCCGGGACCCACATTTGTGGACCTCGAGGGGTGCCTAACACCTTCCCCTCAAGGTTATTTCGAGCCTTTACCCAATCTCTGGTAATGCAAACCGGTTTATGAGTTCCTTGCTTCAGGTTCCCTAACGCACCTTAAATCCGTTAGGTGGAGACTCTTCAAATTCCATAACCAATTCCCAAAAGGAAATGAGTAGTTCCAAATGAATGTCGAAACCCGGCTTCCGCGAGGAAAAAGGGGGTGCGACAACATGGCAACTCTGCTGGGGATATTTTAGGCTCTTACCATAACGAATTGTTTTTGTGAATTACTCTCAAACATGCTTTATTTTGTTGATACAACCTTTCCCTTCCCCCTTATTTGGATTTAATTGCTTATTTTCAAGCATTTATGATTTATATTATTTCATGAAACTGACTTGTCTCCTTGTTTTCTTTTTTGTAACTGTCTTTCAATTATTTAAATACCGCATTTATCATTTTTAAACGTGTAAAAACTTGGCAACATGATATTTATTGTTGCATAAATCATGTACAATATCATATTCCACTAGTGCGTAATCAATCCTATAGCAATGCTTGATGAGTGTTTGCGCTCTTCCTATATATCACCCTTTTAAATTCGGAAAGGCGTATTTGCGGTAAAACTAGTCGACCAGCGGTGCGTTCGACGGTTCCGTGCCTTCCCCCTCAAGTTGTCCGCTTGAGGGTCCCAGTCTAGACCTCTATAGCAACCTTTTTCTGATCAATTGTGCATGCATCATGGTCAAACCTAGCCAGGTTAATATGTTGTCTGCATATTAACCCTTTAAGACAAGCCTCACCCAAAAGTCCATCGGGTTTTTCATAATCCCAACGGATGCAACCACGATTGTGTGCATTAATTTGAAGAAGCAAGTGCCATTATGCTAATCATTGTTGTATAAATAGACGAACCTGGAGGAGGAAAAGGCCTAACCATCTTTTGTTTTGCAGAAAATAAGGTACGAAGTCCCCAGGTTCAGTATCGTCGGTAGCATACCCCCACTTTTGCTAGATTGGTGGAGGACTTCCTTCATGTGACCAAAATCATGTGAAAAGGGTCTTAGGAAATATGCCTTATTTGTTAGACCTGCAGCCAAACAAAATGTTGATCGAGGCAACCACCATGTTCTGGGACAAAGAAAGAGCTATGTTCCGCTTTGGAAACATAGAAATGACCCCTCTTTTGGAAGACATTGGGGGATTTGCTGGGCTACCTTTTGATAGCCCTAGTTTATTTGCACCAGGACTATCCCAAGGTAGGATGGGTGCAGTTTTTCAACAATCTGACTGAGGACCAGGTTCAATGGATGTTCGAGTGGTTCCCTACCGATAAGTTCATCATCAGATCCAGGGATGTTCCCCACTTAGTACTAATTGGGTTAGGAGGCATATGCCCTTATGCTCCCCTCAGGGTTATGAGGCAGGCAAGCAGGAAGCAAGTCGTACCACGGGTTGCTAAAATGAGTCATTTCATAGCTGATTTTCAGGGTGACGCCATTCCATACAAAAATGAAGCACAACACATGTGGCACTTGAGGATTATCATAGAAAAGGATACTATTGATCCAGATCGATATCATGCCGGTCTTGCGTACTTCTACCCTCATGGTTGGATGATAACATAGGGGGGATATTCGAGCCAAGAGTTGGTCTAGGGTACAGGGTCATAAACGAAGTCGCCGAAGCGCAGGTGAAATATAACAAATTGCGCAAAAGAGTTCGCGAGTCTGAAGCCGAGCACATGGAGCAACAGAAAGCCGACATGGAAATGATCAATGAGTGGAAAGATATGGTTGTTCAGTCAAGTGAAAGGTTGGAGTATCTGGAATACAGCCTAATGGAATTAGAGGGAAATACTGGAACTCTAGGGTGAGCTTGAGCATGTCCGAAATGTGGCAAACCTCAGCGTCCCAGACATCAGTCATCCAAACACTCAGAACCCCGCACCACCTCAAAACACACTCAGCAAGCGCCCACAAAATCCTCCCGTACCTCACCACTATACAACTCCACAAGAAAATCAAACTATCCCACCACAGTTTCAGCCAAACACCTACCATACTCCAGAAAATACTTCACCAGTCATTCCCGAACCCCAGAATTCCACCAATGATCACCACTATACTCAAACTCCAGGTCACCAAAACAACCCTATATATGTAGAGACCCTACCTCACTCCACGCAACCCATCTCCTATGCACCAGTATTTGTTGAGAAGGACATGCTCATTAAGAACCTGGCCGAGGAGCTTATGAAGTTGACCAGCCGAGTTCAAGGCATAAAAGGAGGAAAGGGGATAAAAGATCTGAACTATGAAGACTTATGCATACACCCGGATGTAGAACTGCCAGAAGGATACAAACGTCCCAAGTTCGAGATATTTGACGGTATTGGTGATCCCAGGGTTCATCTAAGGACCTATTGTGACAAGCTTGTCAGGGTCGAGAAAGATGACAAGATCCGGATGAAGCTTTTTATGAGGAGTCTTACGGGAGATGCCTTGTCCCAGTACATCAGCCAGGATCCTAAGAAATGGTCCAACTGGGCGAGTATGGCATCTGATTTCATGGACCGATTCAGATTCAATACAGAGAATGCACCAGATGTCTTCTACATTCAGAACCTCAAGAAGAAGCCCACCGAGACTTTCTGCGAGTATGCTACTCGTTGGAAGTCAGAAGCGGCCAAAGTCAGGCCAGCATTGGACGAGGAACAGATAAAAAGTTCTTCGTCAGAGCACAGGATCCGCAATACTATGAAAGGTTGATGGTTATTGAAAACCATAAGTTCTCTGATATCATCAAACTTGGTGAACGGATCGAAGAAGGCATCAAGAGCGGGATGGTAACAAACTTGAGGCATGCATGCCACTAATAAAGCATTGCAATCAGGGGGTATATCTAAGAAGAAAGATGTGGGAGAAGTAATGGTCGCCCAAGGACCCAAAACTCCATTTGTATACCGAACATTTCCACTTGCGTATCAAGCACCTCCACCCACATATCAAGCGCCTCCACCCACATATCATCTGTCACCTCCACCTACACATCAACTCTCATCCCCCAGATATTCCTAACCAACCACTACCTATCACACCTATAATTCCCAACCATCTAATTTTTAGTCACCTCCAACTCGTCAAAACCACCCAAGATCGTGACCTAATATTGACCGCTGACCACCCAAACAATACACTGCCATTGCTGAACCTATCGACCAGCTATATGAAAGGTTGAAGGCTGCTGGTTACGTCACTCTCATCCCTGCTGTGGCCACGGAGAACTCATCCTAATGGATTAACCCAAATAAGACTGATGCATACCATTCGGGCATGAAAGGGCACACTATCGACGAATGTCGCACATTGAAGGACAAAATCCAGGCTTTGATTCACAACAAGGTCATCCAGGTAAAGGAGGCTACGCCTAATGTCAGCAATAACCCCCTCCCAGATCACAGGGGTGAAGGTGTCAATGTGATAGAGATGGATGAAAAATGAGATCCGGAGGGATCAATCAGACTTATCAAAGAGGGTTACTACCCCAAGAAACCCGTAGTCACACTCAATCCCATTATAGTGCAGGTACAGTCGCCAGTGGAGGTCGAGGTAACAGCATCAGTCCCATATGAAGTTGAGGTAGCAGCCCCTGCAGTTGCACCTATTCTATTTGAGGTGAAAGTAGCCACACCATTTACAGTGATAGTATCAACCATACCGCCTTTCAGCACCGAGGCTGTACCATGGGATTATGTGGCCGAAGCTAGAAGAAAAGGAAAAACCAAGATGGGAGAATCAGATGCCGCACAAGGGATGACTAGGACTGGAAGAGTCAATACACCCGAGCATTTGGGAGAGTCCAGTAAACAGGACTCTAATAGACCTCCCGTTATTGAAACATGTCCAGATGACCTCTGGAGGAAAGTACAAGCAAGGGAGTATTTGGTCATCGATCATCTGAATAAGATTCCTGCTCAAATATCTATTCTGTCGCTGCTACAGAATTCAGAAGCACAGGAACGCTCTGATGAAGGTATTGGATGAAGCATATGTGCCCAATAACATCACAAGTGTAGAAATGGCTAACATGGTAGGACAGGTACTGGAAAGTCACAAAATCACTTTCCACGAGGATGAGTTGCCGCCTGAGGGTTTGAGTCACAATAAGGCGCTGCATATCACAGTGCAATGCGAAGACTACTTCATTACCAGTGTCCTGATTGAAGGAGGATCCAGTCCCAATATTTGCCCATTGATAACACTTAAGTGGTTGGGCAAAGGCATATACGAGATACGAGAAGGGACCATGAATATGAAGGCATTTGATGGGTCTCAGAGAGCTACCATCAGAGAAATAAATCTCTGTCTACAAATGGGGCCTACGTGGTTTGAAGTCGAGTTTCAGGTTCTGGACATATCTGCATCCTACAATCTGCTATTGGGACGATCGTGGATACATGCCGCTGGGGCTGTGGCATCAACTTTGCATCAGGTAGTGAAGTTTGAGCGGAACCATCAGGAGGTGATTATCAATGGAGACGGGAGCAACCCCATTTACACCCGTCAAACTATTCTGATGGTCGAGAATAGGAGAAAGCTAGGTGGAGAAACTTATCATCACGTCGAGCGGGTCAATGCAATCGACAAAGATAAGTGGTGGGATAGCAAGATAGCAAGAATGATGAACTAGGGAGGGTATGAGACTGGCAAAGGTCTTGGCAAAAATCTTCAGGGCATTTCTAAGCCAATACAGCCGAAGCGTCATAGCACTACTTTTGGCCTGGGATATCAATACACCTGGCAAGAATACAATGACTGGTCACCACCATGGCGTGGTCCGTACTATCTATTGGAGCAGCCTATACCGCACTTGAGTCAGACCATCTAACAGGGCGACATCATATGGGGATCAGAGGAGGAAGAAGCACTGGCGGCCTTAAGGAAGCTGTTCTTGGAGGATGAGGACATAGACTGTTGTGTAATTGTTGAGGAGGAGGAGGATGAGGAGGAAGGACCTACCATCCGAGCTGTGGAGAGAGGATCATTCCTCAAGAATTGGACTGTCAGACCATCCAGGGCCCGACGAGTCCTGGGGTAGCCAGGCTAAACAACATTGTTTTGTTTATTTTCTAAGAAAAATGATTTCCCTTTACGGCATTTTGTTTTAAATAATATTTCAAATGTTCCAATAATGTTGTTTAAATTATTGAAAATCTCTTTTACGCATCAATGAATCAATATTTATTATTACCATTTTTATCTCATATGTTTATCTATACAACATTACTATTTCCTGTCTCGATGAACCAACAACTGTGACATGTAATGAGATGACACAACAAAAGGATAGTGATTCGGAAGAAGAAGAAGTCATACCCGAGGAAATTGTCAGAGAAGTAGAAGACTTTGAGAACAAGCCCAAGTCCAATCTAGACGAAACAAAAATAATCAACTTGGGAGACTCTGAAACTGTCAAGGAAACCCGCATCAGCATCCACTTGTCACCACCAGAAAAAGAAGAGTACACACAGTTCTTGAAAGGGTACGAGGACATCTTTGCATGGTCATACGATGATATGGCCGGGTTAAGTACATCCATTGTGCCTCACAAGTTGCCCACAAACCCAACGTGTCCACCAGTAAAACAGAAACTCAGGAAATTCAACATTGACATGAGTCTGAAAATCAAGGAGGAGGTTACTAAGCAAATCAAGGCCAAGGTCCTCAGGGTGGCCGAATACACATCTTGGCTAGCCAACATCGTGCCAGTTCCAAAGAAGGATGGGAAGGTCAGGGTCTGTGTTATCGGGATCTCAACAGGGCCAGCCCAAAGGATGATTTCCCGCTTCCAAACATACACATCATAATCGACAATTGTGTCAAGCATGAAGTCCAATTGTTTGTGGATTGTTTTGTCGGTTACCATCAGATCTGGATGGACGAAGAGGACGCCGAGAAAATGGCTTTCATTACACCATGGGGAGTATACTGTTATAAGATGATGCCATTCGGTCTAAAGAATGCTGGGGCCACCTACATGAGGGCTATGAGTACCATTTTTCATGACATGATACATAAGGAGATCAAGGTATATGTAGACGATGTCATCATCAAATCCAAGAAAACCACGGATCATATAGCGGATTTGAGGAAGTTTTTCAACAGACTACGAAAATACAACCTGAAACTAAACCCTGCAAAATGTGTATTCGGGTTCCTGTCGGAAAGTTACTTGGGTTCCTTGTCAGCCGCCGAGGGATAGAACTGGATCCGTCAAAAGTCAAAGCCATCCAGGAGCTACCACCACCGAAGAATAAGAAAGATGTAACGAGTTTTCTAGGGTGGCTAAAGTACATCAGCTGGTTCATAGCCCAGACCACAGTTATATGTGTGCCGATTTTAAAGATGTTGAAGAAAGATGCTGCAACTAGTTGGACCGAAGATTGTCAAAAGGCTTTCAAGAAGATCAAGGAGTACTTATCAACACCACCAGTCTTGGCCCCGCCAGACCAAGTAGACCCTTGCTACTCTACCTTGCAGTATTAGATTGAGCCTTCGGCTGCGTTCTGGGGTAGCACGACGAGACAGGGAGAAAGGAACAAGCTATCTATTACCTGACTAAGAAGTTCACTCCATATGAAGCATGGTACTCTCTATTAGAACGTACCTGCTGCGCTCTGACCTGGATAGCTCAGAAACTGATGCATTACTTCTATGCCTACACAACATACCTCATATCAAGGATGGATCCCTTAAAATATATCATTCAGAAACCCATGCCCACTGGCAAGCTGGCTAAGTGGCAAATCCTGTTGAGCGAGTTCGACATTGTTTATGTGACTCAGAAAGCCGTCAAGGGTCATCTTGCTGAGAACCCCGTGGAAGGAGAATACGAACCCCTGGAAACGAATTTTCCCGATGAAGAGGTGTTATTCATAGGAGAAGATATTGCTGAGTCCTACGACAGTTGGAGAATGTTCTTTGACGGAGCGGCAAATTTCAAGGGAGTCGGCATTGGAGCCGTCTTGGTATCGGAAACTGGCCAACATTATCTGGTATCTGCTAAACTCAGATTTCCCTGCACCAACGACATGGCAGAGTATGAAGCCTGCATACTAGGGCTCAACATGACCATCGACATGAATATTTAGGAGTTGTTGATAATCGGTGATTCAAATTTGCTTGTGCACCAGGTACAAGGAGAATGGGCCACCAAGAATTCCAAGATATTGCCATATCTGCACCATGTGCAAGAATTGAGAAAGAGGTTCACAAAGATAGAGTTTCAACATGTTCCCAAGATTCAGAACGAGTTTGTCGATGCATTGGCCACTTTGTCATCCATGATACATCATCCCGACAAGAACTTCATCGATCAGATCCTAGTAAAGATCCATAGCCAGCCGGCATATTCTGCCCATGTTGAAGAAGAAACAGACGGGAAGCCTTGGTTGCACGATATCAAAGAATATTTGGCAAAAGGAGAATATCCAGAGCATGAAAATCATACTTAGAAAGGTACGCTACGGAGGTTGTCCAATAATATCTTCCACAGCGGAGGAACCTTGTACAGAAGAACTCCTGATTTGTGATTGCTAAGGTGTGTCGACGCAAAAAAAGCTTCTAAGCTACCTGAGGAGATACATGCTGGGACCTGCGGCCCGCATATGAATGGCTTTGTCGTGGCTAAGAAGATACTTAGGGCCGATTATTTCTGAATAACCATGGAGACAGATTGTGTCCAGTATGTCCAAAAATGCTACCAATGTCAAGTACATGCCGATATGCTATAAGTGCCGCCAAATGAGCTCAATGCAACAAGCTCACCTTGGCCATTCGTCGCCTGGAGAATGGATGTCGTTGGTCCAATTGAGCCCACCGCCTCAAATGGGCATCGGTTCATCTTGGAAGCTATTGATTACTTCACCAAATGGTTCAAAGCAGCATCTTACAAGGCAGTAACTAAGAAGGTCGTAGCAAATTTTGTCCGCGACCAGATTGTTTTCCGGTTCGAAGTTCTAGAATCAATCATCACTGACAATGCCTCCAATCTCAACAGTAATCTGATGAAGACCATGTGTGAGACTTTCAAAATCAAGTACAAGAATTCCACAGCCTATAGACCTCAGATGAATGGAGATGTAGAAGCCGCTAACAAGAATATCAAGAAAATACTGAGAAATGGTAGAATATAACAAACAATGGCATGAGAAGCTGCCATTCTCTTAATTAGGATACCGTACCACAATCCGCACATCAACCGGGGGAATTCCCTACTTACTGGTTTATGGTACTGAAGTTGTTATTCCTGCTGAAGTGGAGATTCCTTCTTTGAGAATCATACAAGAAGCTGAGCTTAGCGACGCAGAATGGATAAGAAGTCGTTATGAGCAGCTAGCCCTCATAGACAGAAAAAGGATGAATGCAGTGTGTCATGGGCAACTCTATCAGAACAGAATGTCCAGAGCCTTCAACAAAAGAGTCAAGCCAAGACAGTTCACATTGGGGCAGCTGGTGCTCAAGAAGATCTTTCCGCACCAGGATAAAGCCAAAGGGAAATTCTCTCCCAACTAGCAAGGCCCTTACATGGTTTAGAGAGTATTGACAAGAGGAGCCCTCACACTTGCAGAAATGGACGGAGAAGTCTGGCCAAAACCGATCAACTCAGATGCAGTCAAACGATATTATGTGTACTATTTATGTTTTCACAAATGATGTAAATTGAACTACGCTCGACCCTATTCCCGTTTAAGAGGGGATACATAGGCAGTCCTGTGGGTTCAGTCACAATTCAGTAAAAATCCTATTTTTCCCACAATAAATTGGGACAGAATTTTGAGGAGGACCCTCAAAATTCCAAAGCAATTTCAGCCGATCGCAGCATGTGCAGCAGCCAGATGTGTCCATCTAACTGGAGCAGAATTTTGCGGAGGACCCTAAAAATTCCATAGCATGAGAGGTTGCGATGTCTCGGATTGTGTCACAGTCACTGATTCATCTAATCAGTTTCTAAAATAATACATTTTTATTACGTCTTTGAAAACTGTGCATGCTTGC
This sequence comes from Nicotiana attenuata, assembly GCF_001879085.1. Classification (NCBI taxonomy): domain Eukaryota; kingdom Viridiplantae; phylum Streptophyta; class Magnoliopsida; order Solanales; family Solanaceae; genus Nicotiana; species Nicotiana attenuata. The sequence goes on along the minus strand of NW_017671096.1, from coordinate 300,198 downwards.
TTGTAAAATGACTCTGTTTAGCCAACGCTACCCCCCAATGATTTGAACATGACCTTCGGACCAAGCAAAGCGAACCAAGTAAGCCGACGGAGGCACGAACCAAACCCCCCCCCCCCC
>NW_017671096.1:269758-300061 GCF_001879085.1 Nicotiana attenuata | reverse complement strand
CGAACCAAACCCCCCCCCCCCCTTACAGAACTCATGATTTTTCTTTGGATGCAGGAGGGACGAATACACATGCCTCCAATTCACAGTCTTCATAACAACCGTGATACTGAAATCTATTACCAGCTAAGAAAACTCTGCTACCACCGGCTATTTATTCTATTTTTGCATGGGACTAAACCTTGTCTCGAATTTTGCATGGGACTAAGCCATGTCCCGAATCCTGCATGAGGCTAAGCCCTGCCTCCATTTTGCATAAGGCTAAGCACTGCCTTCCATTTGCATGGGACTAAGCCCTGTCCCGAATCTTGCATGAGACTAAGCTCTGTTTCCATATGCACGAGGCTAAGCCCTACCTCCATTTTGCATAAGGCTAAGCACTCCCTTCCATTTGCATGGGATTAAGCCCTGTCCCGAATCTTGCATGAGACTAAGCCCTGTCTCCATCTTCATAAGGCTAAGCCCTGCCTCCATATCTGCATGAGGCTAAGCCCTGCGTCCATATCTGCATGACGCCAAGCCCTGTCTCCCTTTTGCATAAGTCTAAGCACTGCCTTCCATTTGCATGAGACTAAGCTCTGTCTCCATCTGCATGAGGCTAAGCCCTACCTCCATATCTACATGAGGCTAGGACCTGCCTCCATATCTGCATGAGGCTAAGCCCTTTCTCCAAATCTACTTAAGGCTAGGCTCTGCCGTCCATCTGCATAGGACTAAGCCCTGTCCCGAATCTTGCATGAGACTAAGCTCTGTCTCCATCTGCATAAGACTAAGCCCTGCCACAATATCTGCATGAGGCTAAGCCCTGCCTCCATTTTGCATAAGACTAAGCTCTGCCTTCCATTTGCATGGGACTAAGCCCTATCTCGAATCTTGCATGAGGCTAATCTCTGTCTCCTATTTGTATAAGGCCAATCATCGCCTTATTTTGCAAAGACTAAGCATTGTCTCTCCAGCACTATCTATTTGCTCCTCTTTCGGGCTAAGCTCTGCCCTCAACCTCACAAGACTAAGCCATGTCTTATTGATTTTAGCATCACATTGTTGCATCTCATGGGCTGAAATATCGCCAACTTGTCTAAATCTGCATATCATTATTCAAAGGCGTAATGGTTCGGAGGCACCATTTTCATGGCTCGAGAACATCATTTCATGGCCTGCTAATCCCCTACCGTACAATTCATGGCCCGGGACATTATGGTCTAAGGACGTCATCCTCAACCGTCCTATGACAATTCTCATAGTCTGAATGGAATCTGCATCATGTTTAAATTTTCGCACAAATATATACTTGTAGTATCTCTTTTCTTGCAGGTGACCCGACAAGCAACCGCTACCCCAACAGGAGCAATCCCGCTCCAGTTCTTTAAAATTATCTCAAATCCGAACGCTCACCATAACTGTCTTCCCACCCATTCTAAAGTCTCATGTCCGTTCTAGTGATGACTTCATCGATATACTCCGCCGGTGAATCAAGAACTACACATGGCCTGATTCCTGTAAAACTAGGGAAATGTAGGCAGCTCAAAGACCAGGGTTCAGCCTCTATTTTTCAAAATACCCATTCGGTCAAAATTGGTCATAATTCTTTACCCGAAAACTCTTTCATCCTAACCCGGGTAAAGAGGGGCGGCTATTGATACCCAATTTTCCCCTCATATATATTAAATTTTGCATAATTACTTTCAAAATATGGTACATGCATTTACAAACATGAACAAGTGTTTTACAATTTTTCTACAATTTTTTAAAGGCCCTAAATCCATTTATTTCTGCATTTTTAATTACATAAATGTTCAAACTATTCCTCGTATTATTTTATGATTATTTAATCATCTAAATTCATCATTTATGTTCATATAAGTGTTCAAATATTTTAATTGCATTTTTTACAGTTACATTTGCATGTTTAAGACTATAATTGCGTATTTTGCAAAAATAGCCCCTACATATGCATAACTACATTATCTATATAGAAAATGACCTTTTATATTTTTATAATATTGAGTAATTATTTTAAAATCACTTTCATGCTTGAAAATCTTTTTATCATTTAATTATCTATTTTTGAAATTATTTTATTAATTAATTGGGTATTTAACAAATAGCCTCTTTAGTTTCTTTAATTTTTTCGAACCTAACCCCTAAATATTAGCTCACACCCTTTAAAACCAGCCCAGTCCACCCCCCAGGCCCAACACATACCTGCCCGACCCAATAAACCATTTAATCGTGGCTGTTGATCTTTTAGATTAACGATCCACAATTAACCTTACCATTTTTAACTCAAACGACCTTCTAACCTAGCTCATTTGGTTACACTCCGCCGCCCTTCGTTCCCACGTCTCTCAACTCTCTCTCAACCTAACTGTATATCGCAAAATTGGAGGGTCCAATTTCCCGTCTTTTAAGCATTTCGGAAGATCGACTCAAAGCCTCGAGGCTGCAGAGATGCGCTCGAGTCTTTTCCCTCGAGGCCATCGGCACCCGGCCTCGGGAGGATGTTGATCGGGGCTAAAGCAGAAGTAGGAGTTCTCAAGGCACGACTAAAATCTGTCATGGCTAAGTCTGACAAAACATAGCCAGGCTATTCTGAGCCCTACTCGAGACGTCTTTTCCAGCCGTCCCATCTCCACACCCTTACACCTAGCGGATTCCTTACCGGATAAGTTTCCCCCCTTCTTTATAAAGGGAATTTTCACTATTTTGTAGGGACTGATGTTGCTCCAAAGGCTCTATATGAAATATATGATAACTCTCTCTATCTTTCTCTCTAAGATACTCTGTCTCGACACTATTGATTCTATCTTATTATTTTTATACTTGTTCTACGTTCATTGCTCATTTATTGCTTATCATTGGCTATAAAGAGCCTCATTTAATATTATTGCATCTGTTAGCCCTTCCCCGATTTCCCCCGATAGCTCGAACCCGAGCTCGAGACTCGACCTCGAGGCCCCAAAACGACCAGCTCAAGGCCCCGAACGGCTATCTCTCGGTTCGATTAATTCTTTATTTTAGCTCGCGTCTCACCCTCAAACTACACACTCACGGCATCAATTGCTCCATGACTAGCATAAAAATAGATCATGTATTTTTAGAGTCCCATCAACAAATTTAATTATTATTACCATTTTCACGGTAAACAGTTTGGCGCCCACCGTGGGGCTAAAAATAATAGTGATTATTCTCTTTCTAGTTTCGCCACGCAACGCAAGTTATCTTTCACACTTCTTCTTGTCGAAGATCTTCGGTTGCAGGTCAAAATGTCTGGCTCAGTGAACAGAGCTGAGAACAACAACCTCGAAAACCATGGAGAAAACGGTGTAGCAGTTAAAATCGTTGGCGCACCACCAGTGAACCCCGATGATGTGCCTAGACCAATTCCAACGGACGCAGGATCACAAGACGCACAGTAGGTTGACGAAACCTCACGCACCGATAGAAGCATACAACAAGACGACCAACAGGAAGCCCAAAAAACCCCAGCTCAGGAAGAACAGGAAGTTAGCCTTCATGTTATCTTTAAAATGTTGCAGGCACAACAGCTGGCTATCGCTCAGCTGCAAAGCCATCCAAAAACTCCCAGCACCGTAGCACCAGGAACAACTCCCCCGGCCGAACAAGTACCCGAGAGACTGAGCAATAATGGTTCGACGACCGATCCTGCTATCATAAAAATTCTCGAGGAACTTTCTAGAAGGATCGAGTTGGGCGAGAAGATGATAGCCGCCAATGACAAGAAAGTTGAAACATATAACACCAGGGTCGACCAAATCCCGGTGGCGCCCCCGGTCCTGAAAGGTGTAGAGTCAAGGAAGTTCGTGCACCGGCCGTTCCCAGAGGAAGCGGTTCCGAAACCTGTCCCAAAGAAGTTCAAAATGCCGGAAATCCCGAAGTATAACGTGACCTCAGACCCCAACGATCACGTCACCACCTATACATGTGCAGTAAAAGGCAACGACATAGAAGACGACGAGATCGAGTTCGTCTTAATGAAGAAGTTCTGGGAAACACTCTCAAAGGGGGCCATGATGTGGTACCATTATCTAGCACCCAACTCCATAGACTCATTTGCCATGCTGGCGGACTCCTTCATAAAGGCATATGCCGGTACCATCAAAGTAGCAACGAGGAAGTCCGACGTATTTAAAATCAGGCAAAGGGAGAACGAAATGCTACGAGAGTTCGTGTCTCACTTTCAAACAGAACGAATGGAACTACCCCCGGTCTTCGACGACTGGGGGGTACAGGCCTTCACTCAGGGCCTGAACAAGCGGAGTTCTGTGGCCTTGCGGCAATTAAAAGAAAATCTGATCGAGTATCCTGCCGTAACATGGTCGGATGTCCATAACTGATACCAGTCAAAGATCAGGGTCGAGGATGATCAATTGGGAGCCCCTTCGGGCTCAATATACCCAAACAGGCTCTTAGAAAAAGAGTCAAAGCCGAACAAAGAATGGTATCAGCCATACACCGAAGATAGGAGAAACGCCCTGAGAAGCAACCCACCTCGCAATGACCGACCGGTCAACCGAGAGGATAACCCCCGAGGGTTCATTAGCAGAGCCAGATTCGACGGACACACAAGCCCAACAGGGGAACCACGCCTATCGGAGTACAACTTCAATGTTGACATTTTAGACATCGTGTTCGCCATCGGCAAAATCAAGGATACCAGATGGCCCAGGCCTGTACAATCGGATCCTTTCCAAAGGAATCATAACTTAATATGCAAATTTCACAACACGCATGGCCACAGGACCGAGGGTTGTCTCCAGCTGCGAGAAGAAGTGGCCAGGTTACTCAACAACGGTCATCTCAGAGAATTCTTAAGTGACCGAGCAAAGAATCAGTTCCGAGGAAAGGAGGCAGCCAAAAGAATGAAGTAAACGAGCCACGACATGTTATTCACATGATATTAGGAGGGATCGATGCTCCTAAAGAACCCGTGATGTGAATGACAAAAATTTCCATCACCAGAGAAAGCAAACCCGGGGATACGTACCCAAAGATGCCCTCACATTCAGCGCGGAGGACTCCGAGACCCTGCCTCAACCTCATAACGACACACTGGTAATCTCTTTCCTCGTAAATACATTTCAGATAAAACGTGTACTCGTCGACCCAGGTAGCTCAGCCAACATTATCAGGTCAAAGGTAGTAGAGCAGCTCGGACTACTAGACCAAATCGTGCCCGCCACTCGGGTCCTCAACGGATTTAACATGGAAAGCGAGACAACAAAGGGAGAGATCACTCTCCCGGTCAGCATGGCCGGCGTGACTCAAGACGTCAAATTCCTTGTCATCGAAGGAGACATGAGGTACAACGCCTTGTTCGGGCGACCGCGGATACATTGCATGGGAGCGGTACCGTCCACCCTCCACCAGATAATGAAATTCCCAACAAAATACGGGATTAATACCATCCACGTGGAGCAACACGCGGCAATGGAAATGTTCACAGTGCACGATGCTGCACCGGCGCCAATATCTCCGCTCTCGAGAGAGCCTAAGGACAATCAAACTACATCTTCGGCTAAGCCCGATTGAACACAGAGGAGGACCATACTGATTCCTCGCCGTGAACAACAGAGGCGTACCAGACCTCGGAATGTTGCCAAATGCATCCCGCGATAAGGTATAACCATCTCCCTTTTTAGTTTATATTTCATGCTAATCCTTTTATACAGGAACTCGATCAAAGCGGTCAAATACGCACGCTCAGCCCGAATACCCTTAGGTTTTAAAGACATCTGTTGCACTCTTTTCTTTCGACCAAGCTTTTTGTTCCGATGAGGGTTTTGCCGGCAAGGATATTAACAAGGCAACACCTATATGCTACCCGAGGGGAATCCAACAGGTCGTCAAGGCTTCTTTTGCCACGAGCGCCGATGGACGCCCTTTTGGAAGGTCGTCCGATTAGAAAAGCCAAGAGATGCCAAGTAGGATCCCGATGAGAAAATTTTGTACCAGACCAAACGGTCGAATGAACCATGTCTGTACAACCGCACCCCGATGGCGGAGGCACACGTACTAGTGTCAAATAATCAAAGAATGCTTTTTGCCAACATGGTTCATGCTCCAAGGAAAACCCAGCGTTTTTTCGCCAGAACGATTTCTTTATCAGTAAACGTCCTGAACACTCGGAGGCTGGCATCGATAATTCGGCACCCGCATGACCTCAGGGTCGAAACTCCAGACTAATGAGCCCTCAGCAAGGTAGCACGAAAATCATTAACTACCTCCAAAAAAGAAAGCGTCCCGAATACTAAGAGACTGACGCCGAAGAACTCCGCATACGCACGACCTCAGGATCAGAATCTCCAAAGTCGTAATCCCTCAACGAGGCAATCCCGAGCTCACGAGTAACGGCTCTCAAGACAAAACGAACTTGATGACTTGGGGACTATCTCCAATCGCCATTCAACAATAAAACCGAGCCCATAAGACCTCGATCGGGCAGACTCGGTCTTGTAAAACTTGCACAAAGCAACAACGCGAACTGTAAGACCTTCAAGCAAAGCATGAATCATACTTGCATCAAGTATTAAATAAAAACTGTAAGACCTCAAAAGGCATGAAAAGTTTTGTAAGACCTTATTATAGGCATAAACAGAATCTCGAAATTCAGGATATATATCAAATTTGTAAGACCCCTAAAAAGGCATACCCTCAATATAGAAGCCTAAACTAGTATACTAGGGATCAAAAAATGGCTCCGGTCAAACATTAATGACTACGGTCATACGGCTACACCAGCCAAACTAACGCGACTCGGGGACGGCTGACCATCGCTAAAAAATCATAGGCCATTACTTCGAATCTACTTCGAAAAGAACCAGTTAAACAGGCTACCCTCAATAGGCAAAGGAGCTTCCACCATGTCAGCTCCAAATTAAAAGGCTTCGAGCTACTCAGCCTACGAGCCAAACCTTACAAGGTACTCGAACATCGTTGCTAACAACTGGAAATTGAGGTTCTTCCCGAACAGATGACAAATCAGGCAAAATCATTGCAAAAGTCCTTAACGAGAGGAAAATAAATCCTAGCGAGCCTCAGGGCCGTACATATCCCTAAGGGCGAAGCGTAAGAACCATTGTCGCCGGCCTATCGAGCCTCAGGGCCACACACACACACACCTAAGGGCGAAGCATAAGAGCCATTGTCGCCAGCTTACATAAAAGATCGCTCCGATCTAAGGCGTAAGAGCCATTGTCGCCCGCCCAATACAAACGTAAAACTTGAGGGTCGACTGAGCTCGAGTCGTAGCCCGACTCAGAGACTGGATCCAAGAGAGTTAAAATGTAGGGGCCACCGGCCCATGCAAACATAAAAAGCTCGAGGAATATATGAGCTCGAGTCGAAACCCAACTCGGAGACTCCACCCGAAATAGTTGTGCAAAAGCGTAAGTACTCAGAATGCGTGCTTACACTGAAGGTCGCATCGACCGAGCACGTAAGAGCCCCTGATCTCCGCCCAGTGAGCCCCAGGGCTATACCACGGATCTAATAAATCTCACGGACTCTGAAACCAGTTCGCCTGGCCATAAGTGAAACAAAAGAAGGTACAGAAGAACAAAAAAGCCGCAAAAGGGTTTTTTCTTTTCAGGTACATACGTGTAAAAATACATTCTCCATCTACAAACATACTCAAAAAAGGTACTACGTACGGGATGGCAAGGTCCAGGCCCCTCCCCCGAGAGCTATGGCCTATCGGCCTCATCTTTAGTCTCCTCGGCGTCGGACATGAGTAATCGAGCATCGCGCTCGTCCGCCCTCGCTAGCGCCAACTCTTCCGAGAGAACAAAACCCCTAGCACTGATTTCTTAGAGAACCTTTTCCCAAGATTTTCAACGCGCATATTCTTCGATCTTCCCCCCTTGATCAAGGACCCTCTTCATCTCGGCTTGAGCATCGGTAGTGTCCTTCAAATGAAGTGCCATCTCCTGATCGGCCCTAGTACGTTTTAAAACCGCTTCGGCCCGAACATCAATGATCTCAGCCCTAGCCTTCGACAGTTCGGATTCAAGCTTCGCGATCATATACGGTTGAAATGAAATGTTGCCACGGGCTTAATGGAGATGGACTCCGAGGGCCGAAAGTTTAGCCGATGCATCTTTCTCCTCTAAGGCTTGGACCTGCGCCCGAGCTCTCAACTCGATACAGTCACTTTTGATTTGTTCGGCCTCGCCCTTAAGACGCTCCAAGGCCTCCATCTTTTTCTGCAGCTGACATAGATAAAGAATTAACCTTATAAGACAAAAAGCAAAATGCATACTCAACCAGGGCAGGAAGTTACCTGCTCCATCAAATAGCTCTCGTAATTCAGGCTACGATACACCTCACATCGCCAGTATGCCAACTCAGTTTCCTTCTCCTCGCAAAGGAGCCTAAGGGATTTGCCCTCATCCAGAGCTTTTCGGAGCCTAGCCCCATGATGGAGCAACTCAGACCTAAGCATGTCAAAGGCCTGCAAAATGAAAAACTCGGTAAGAAAAGGAAGACGCGGATTTAGGAGGCCTATGACGAAGCACACCTCAAAATGAAGTCGAAAGACTTCCTCAAAGACCGAGCTCATATCTGTCGATCTAGCCCACTCGGCCCCGGAAGAGTCGGCCCCGGTCGAAACACGACCGTTCGAAGGAGCCACCTTTCCAAAACCAGTAACCTCGGGCATGATAAGCTCGGGCGATGTTCCCGTCTCAACGGCCCGACCCCGTATCGCCTTGCCATAAGCGCCATCTCCCTGCAAGTGCATTTCCAGCTTATCACTATCATACTTTGGCCCAAACGCCGGCAACCCCTCCTCCTCTCTGGAGGGGCACATCCTCGCCTTCAGAGGCTCTCCGATACCTAGAACATCAAGGTTAGTACATAAAAAAGGGAGAATGTCTCTCCAAATAAACAAGGGACAAGGGACAAGAAATATACACACGTATCATGACATTTTGCTTCCCACCTGCCCCGAGATGCAGCTCGCCACCTGCGCTCGTCACAAGTTGAGCGGGTCGCCAGCTTTCGGACCCAACCAGGCAGATCAGGAACTTCACCTGGAGCCCATGAAATTGTTGCAGAAAGGAAGGAAACACGATTACGAGATTACCTTTCAACATGAACGAATCTGGGAAAGCACAAGACGCTCCACTCACGCATATAATTCCCTTCTTCGGGGAATGGCATAAGCTCCGCAGGGATAACGTCAGCCGTCCAAACCCAGACGAACCGACTGGACCACTCCCGATCTCTGCCTTCATCGTCATCAACAATAAAAGGCGTGGACGAAGAGCACCGCAAGGTTAGTAGACCTTGGTGGTGAAAAGGCCGGTACAACCTAACGAGATGGCTAAGCGTGAATTCAAGCCCCACCTTCTCCGTGAAAAACCTCATCATCAACACAATTCGCCAAAACGACGGGTGTACCTGCAACAAGGTAACCCCGTACTTTACACAAAAATTGAGCACGACCCTGTCGAGAGGTCCCAGTGTGAAGGGATACGTATATATATTCAGGAACCCATCGGCAGGGTCGGCAATACCTTCGTCCGGGGAAAGCACCTGTAGCGCTACCTCCTCCCACATCCGCAGTCTCTCCTCACCAACTCAAGGTGCTCTTCCCTTATCAAAGACGTATTCTTCAAGATAAACTCCCGCGGATCCTGAGCACCGGGAGCAGAACTCTCCCCTCTCTGACAAGCGGACCTCGAAGCAGCAGTTGTAGCCATGGCAAGACTAGAGGCACTAAAATAGGAACCTGCACAAACACCCTGGTACTAAGGTAATGAAGGGCTCGACGCTGAAAAAGGAAGGAAATATCTAAAAAGAGAACCTCCCAAGAGGCGGAAGTAACCCCATATATACGCGGGAACAGCAACGGTCCGCCTGCCCTAGATACGCCCTGGGATGTCAATGACTTTGAATGGCAGTCCTGAGGCAATACTCGACCTGGAGGACCTCTATCAACGTAAAACTAGGCTTCAAGAAGCCAGCAAACATCATCTCAAGGACCGAGGAAATACTCGACCTCGAGGACCTCTATCAACATGAAGCTAGGCTCCATAAAACCTCCAATACCATTATGGGGCCCGAGATAGTAGCTGAACTCAAATGAACCCCCCAAGGGGCGGAACACGAAATTCGAAACTCCGCCCAAAGAGGCCCGGCCTCAGGGCACCGCCAAAATTCGGGTAATCCATCATCTAGGGCCTATCTACAACGTCTTAGAAGGGTTATCATCGACAAGTTCAAGGCGAATCTCGAGGCATCCTAAGCCAACTTCACTCAGACACCACCCTCAAAAACTTTAAGTCTCAAAGTGTTATCTCTATGAGACTTGAGGGTCCCGATTGCCCGGGTCTATCAGACCAATTCGAGCTCGGTCCGCGAAACAACAGTGGGCTTGAAAGGGAGCCATTTATATCAAACAAAGCCAAGAAAATACTTGCGATCGAGCTAAATGTTGATGATCGGCAGCAGAAGCATACATTCAGAATCATCGCAAAAATCAAAGGAATTATAGCAAACATCAAAGGCAGAAGTCAAAAAGTATCTTTATATTTATGGGAATTTGCTTACAACGGCCCTCGAGGGGTCCTTACATATCACTACAAAAGCTTAGAAAGGATCCCTATGCAGAAGAGAAAAGAGGATACAAAGATCGAAAGCCTAGCTTGTTCTCAAAGGTGCAACTTCGGCGACTGCATCTCCGGGTATCATCCCCCAAGGCGTATGACCTCAAAGACAATATCTTCCGAAACGCCATCCCCTCGAAGCCTCACCTCGACCCCCCAGAATTGAATCTTCAAAAGGCACGATGTAGAAGGGGAAAGTGTTGGAGAAGAGCAAATTGACGAGGGGGAAACCAGAAGGAGCGAAGAAGTGGCTGGGTGAAAAATCTGGCCGGTACGAGTTTCACCAGTGCCACTATTGAAGGGCCACTTCTTAAAAACGTTTCCCCAGCACGGGATGCAACAGTTAGTAGATGAGCGCCAACACACCCCATGGAATCCAAAAGTGGAGTAATGCGCTGAGCCAGGCAGGAGGGTGAGCAGCGGAGTATAGTCCGAGCACCCTCATGAGCAGCGGTGTAGAGTCCAAACATCCACCTAGACCAGAAGAAGTCATTCATCTCGGAACAAAAACAAGAACAACAACAATAACAACAACAACGGTGAAACAACAAAGTTTCGCTCCACAAAAGGAAGCGCAGGGGGTAAATCTGGGCACGGTCGAAATAAGCTAGGCCGGACGATCGCAAAGCCATGAACCTCAATCATGGCGAAAGATAGTTAAGGATGGGAAGAAAGGAAGATGTGGCAAATGTGGGAAGAAACTTGGGTGAAATATTAATCCCAAAAAGCTCCCATTTCTAGGAAGAGGGGGAAGGGAAGCGTAATCGACGATGCCATTACCACCCTCGAAAAGCGTAATAGCAGGCGCATTTAATACGTCCTGGGGAGATGAATCGGCAGAAACATTATGATTTTGGAGGATGAGAAACCACAAGGCTTCGAACAACCCTGGAAAGGCGAACGATAGAATGTTTTCAGTTATCATAACGGCTTATGTCATATACTGCGATTGTCAGTATGACATCATCATAGAGAGCCCGGAGAGCCGGGAATCAAATTTGTTTCCCATCACTTCAATCTAGGAAATGTGGAGCCTATCTGTATACGGCAAAATTGGAGGGTCCAATTTCCCGTCTTTTAAGCATTTCGAAAGATCGACTCAAAGCCTCGAGGCTGCAAAGATGCACTCGAGTCTTCTCCCTCGGGGCCCATCGGCACTCGGCCTCGGTAGGATATTGATCGGGGCTAAAGCAGAAGTAGGAGTTCTCAAGACACGGCTAAATCTGTCACAACTACGTCTGACAAAATATAGCCAGGCTATTCTGAGCCCTACTCGAGGCGTCATTTCCAGCCGTTCCATCTCACACTCTTACAGCTAGCGGATTCCTTACCGTATAAGTTTCCCCCCTTCTATATAAAGGGAATTTTCACTATTTTGTAGGCGACTGATGTTGCTCCAAAGGCTCTATATGAAATATATGATAACTCTCTCTCTTTCTCTCTTAGATACTCTCTCTCAACACTGTTGATTCTATCTTATTATTTTCATACTTGTTCTAAGTTCATTGCTCATTTATTGCTTATCATTGGCAATAAAGAGTCTCCTTTAATATTATTGCATCTGTTAGCCCTTCCCCGATTTACCCCGATAGCTCGAGCTCGAGCTCGAGACTCGACCTCGAGAACCCAAATCGACCAGCTCGAGGCCCCGGACGGCTATCTCTCGGTTCGAGTACTGCTTTATTTTAGCTCGCATCTCACCCTCAAACAACACACTCACAACATCAATCGCTCCACGACTAGCATAAAAATAGATCACGTATTTTTAGAGTCCCATCAACAAATTTAATTGTTATAACCATTTTCATGGTAAACACTAACCCTAAGCCTAGTCGTCGTTACCGGAGTAAACCTCCCTCCTATGGTGCTCCTGTGCATCCTCCGACCACCCTTGGTCTCCTACACGCTATGGCTCTTCGATTTCATGGGTCCTTGAGAAGATCTCCAGGAAACCCAACGGGTTCTGGTTTGAAACTTGCCTGTCTTAGGCCATTTTCGTTTGTAAGTGAGGATTTCCTCTCGTTTATATTATGAATCATTGGTCTTTTGATCGATTCTCTTCATCTCTATTATTTTCTAAAAAACCCTAATTATTAATGTCGATTCTTCTCAGATATTTATAGATATGAGAGATTCGAGTATTATTAAGCGTTTTTCCTCCAATAGCTGCTAGAAACCCAGAAAGAAGCCAGGCGGACGAAAAGCTTATAAATAGTCTGGAAAAGAAAGCCCTTGGGTGTCAGAGCGGGCAAGGTTTGTCCAACAAATGTAAAGAACTATGAAGGGACAATCACCAGCTTGAAGAGAAAAGTAACTACCCTCGAGAATGAGGCGGCCAAGCAGGCCAAGGATTTTAAAGCTGATAGGGAACACTGTTATGAATTGATGGCTTAGATGGAGGAGGAAGTGCAGCAGTTGCAAAACCAACATCTCCACGACACTCAGGTGTTAGAAGCCTGTAATCAGCAGGTCGGGCGTCTGCTTCAGGAAAAGGGTAGGATCCGAGAAAGGTTCAGGGCCATTGCCGATTACATTGTTGTGATGTGCCAAGCATTTGAGGACATGACCCGCACCACTTTCTTTACGGCGGTGATGACATTTGTCCGACAAATCATGAGTGATTTAGAGAGGCTCCAAAGGGATCTTGCATATAGGCCCGTGGCGAGGCCGAATGATGCCCCGCGGGCCTCAGGAGCATTCGAGTCATTAATGTATTCGTGATCTTTGCTTGAGTCTGTACTTTCCTACTATTGAAGTCTGTCAGTTAAGTTTGAGACAGTTAGTTCTTTTGAGTCAGTATTTTCATCTTTTCAGAGTCCGATAGTTTCTTTTGAGTCTTGAGTTTTTCGAGTCATTGTAATCAATGTATTTGCTTTTTATGAAAAATTGAAAATCCCAAAATATTTTTGTTATTTATTTTTTCATTTGTTTCCCCAGAACTACGCTCAGTCTGATTCGTGCGGGGTCATGATACGTAGGCAATCTCCATAAGATTCGACCATAACCAAAACAAAGAAAAAAAGAGTGATAAAAAAAGAGGAAAGGAAAAAGAGAGGAAAAATAAGAGCAAAAAGAAAAGGAAAAGAGATCAAATAAGAAACCGTGAGGAGGAAATAATGGCAAAATAAGAGAGAAAAATGAGAGAATAAAAACAAAGAGAGGGCAAAGGAAAGAATGAAAAGAAAAAAAGAAGAAAAAGGAAACAGAAAAAAAAAAGGAAAAGAAAAGAGAGGAAAAACAAGAAGAGAAAAAGAAAAGAAAAAGAGCGAAAATAAGAAACCGAGAGAAGGAAGCAATGGCAAACTAAGAGAGGGAAATGAGAGAATAAAAACAAAGAGAAAGCAAAGGCAATAATGAAAAAGAGAGAAAGAAAAGAGGGAAAAAGAGAAGTTGCAAATAGAAATAAGGAAAAGCCGGGATGACGCAAGCAACCGATTAAATGCATAATAGAAACGGTTAACTGTTTAGGTGCATTCATTTGCCAAAATGTGTGGTTGCCTATCTGTTAAACCCTGATCGCTAACAAGTTTTTTTTTGTCGTCAAGTTACAGGCATGTGGTTAGTTTGTGCGGCATTCTGGCAACTCACCCATACAACACTCGTTCCAAAAACAAAGTGCTCATGGCCAACCAGGAACTTGATGCGAGTGTCATCGATCCTTCGAGAGAGGGGGAAGAGTTGGATGTCAATACGATGAAAGAAGAGATGCATAAGTTGAAGCAGTAGATGGCCGAAATGTACCAGGCCTGGGCAAAAGGGCAACCACCACCAGCTTACCCCGCCAACCCTGCCTTCATCCCGCCATTGGCTCAGTCACAGGATCATCCTGCCACCGATTCATCCCCGGGCTTTCCCATTTACCAACACTACCAGAGCACAACTTCCCAAACACCACCAGCTCCACCACCCAAACACGTCCCATACCCTCCTCCACCAATCACTCATGTTTTTGTGGCACCTCTACCTGCTGCATTACACTGATCTTCCGGTGAGCCTCTGTTCCAGACTCACGACAACCATTATTACCCCCAGAACCTACCTTCAAAGTTCCAGAACCATGTTCTTACACTCCTCATTTTGATCTCCCGGCAGAAACTAAGAAGCCACCCATGAATCCTGAGCAGAAGGAGAAGATTAGGAAAGTCAAGAGCTTGGAACAATCTTTCAGGAATATGCAGGGGCTAGGTGGTCAAGTAAGCGTGGCATATAAAGATCTGTGTCTGTTCCCAGATGTTCAACTACCAGCAGGGTTTAAGATGCCCAAGTTTGATTTATATGACGGGCATGGTGATCCAGTGGCACACCTGAGCGGTTTTTGTAGTAAGATGAGAGGAGCAGGCTGGAGAGATGAATTATTGATGGCGTATTTCAGTCAATGTTTAAGTGGCTCAGTTTTGGAATGGTACACCCGACAAAATCATGGTCGGTGGTACACATGGGACGATCTAGCCCACCCATTCGCCTGCCACTTTCAGTATAATCTTTAAATTATTCCAGACCATTTGTCATTGACGAAAATTTTGAGAAAGCCTGGTGAGAGTTTCAGAGAATATGGCTTCCATTGGAGAGAGCAAGCAGTGAGGGTTGACCCTCCGATGAAAGAGAGTGAAATGGTTGATTATTTCTTGCAGGACTTAAAGCCCACTTATTTCGGTCATTTGGTGTCAGCAATAGGAAAAACCTTTAACGAAGTGGTAAAAATGGGGAGCATGGTAGAGGAAGGACTCAAATCTAACAAAATCATGACTTATTCAGCAATTAAGGCAACCACCCAGACCATTCAAAACGGCATTGGGGTGTACTTGGAAAGAAGAAGAAAGAGGATGTTGCGACAATTGAGTCCGGAGCTTAGTTCGGAGCCAGGGGCCCATCACCTTACTATAACCAGCCTCGATCCCACCACCAAACTCACCCCCACACTCCATACAGCCCACCACAACACTACTACCCATCACCAGATCCCCATTTTTCTGTCCATCACGCAGAAACATACACTCAACCTCCTGCCTACGCACAATTGCGTGCGCTAGCTCCACAAAATACATACCCAGCTTCACAAAATGCCTATCCACCCCCAAGAGCCTACCGAAATCCCCCTAGACTAGCTTTCCAGTCCAATCAAGCACTTAAGAATGGGAGGTTGCAGAAAAAGAAAACCTTCACCCCATTGGGAGAGTCCTATACTAGATTGTTCCACCGGTTGAGACAATTGGATATGTTGAGTCCGATTGAGGATAAGTTGCCAAATCCTCCCCCGAGAAATCTTGATTATTCTGTAAGCTGTGAATATTGTTCTGGTGCTCCGGGTCATGACACGGAGAAATGCTGGCATTTGAAAAATGCTATTCAAGAGCTTATTGATACCAATTGGATTGAAGTCCAAGCTCCGGAGGCACCTAATAATAACAAGAATCAATTGTCGGCCCATCATGAGACAAATATGATCGAGATAGTGCATAAGGGAGGGGAGCCTAAGAAGCTTTCACAGACAGTCATGATGATTCGGTCCAGTGAGGTCAGGCCGGTTGAAAAGTCAACAAGTGAGAAATCAATGATCTGGTTGAGTGGGACAAACAGTGAACCATCTGCGGTAGTTAAGAAAGGGTCCTCAAGTGAGGTTGCAACGAAACAAGAAAGGGCAAAAGTGGTTGTGCCAGGAGTGGCAAAAAAGCCTGTCTTGATTGTGGAAGGTGCCCACACAGATCCCGTCATTATCAAGCCAGGCGCTGGGAAGCGCCCAGTAACAACAGTTCCTAGTTCTGTGGTTGATCTTGATAAAGAGTTGATTGAAGGTTCGAGAAGTTGTTTGACGATGTGAACATGGTGGAAATTGGGAAAAGTTCTGGTGACGAAGAGGTGCATCTCGTCAGGCCGAATGTGAAGCTTAGCAACTGGGAAGCCGCTCCTTTCCCTGTTCGGAGGGAGTTTCGGTAGTTTGCTCTATTTTCCTTTCTATTTGGGTCATTCCAAGGTTGTAACCTAGATTTTATGTTTCGCTTGTTTGATGAACAAACCCTGTTATCCTTTATTTTCAATGAAATGCAATTTCCCTTTTCCATCACTCCTGATAGTTTTTATTTTGTTTTCTTTTTGTACAATTCTTTTTTATGCTGGTTTCACTGACATGACATGCATGTGGAATCTTCGGCCAAGTTCTAAAAGCCAATTTAATTCTGAGAATCCAAAATAGAGTGTGATGATGAAGCACAGATTGATGATGATGAATGAGTCAAAACCCGATTGGAGCAATTAAGTCTGATTGATGAGAAAAGATTGGCGGCAGTATGTCATGGCTAGTTGTATCGAAAGAGAATGGCAAGAGAAGGTGCCCCCCGAAATTTGAAGTTGATCATTTGGTATTGAAATACATCATCCCGTATCGGGTTGAAGCTAAAGGCAAGTTTGCCCAAACTGACAGGGGTCGTTAGTTGTAATGAGAGCGAGAGTGTTGTCCAATGGTGCTTTGTATTTAACAGATATAGAAGGCAAGTGTGTAGAAATGGCCATCAATTCCGATGCGGTCAAGAGATATTATGTATGATCTTCTTTAGTTTAATTATTTGTTTGTACTTGGCATGTTTTGAAGATTGGAATGACGAAGGCATTTTGTTCTGCTATCTAAACACTTTACCCTTTGTTACCCCTTTGAGCCTTGTTTATTTCCTTTCATACCCCTCTTTTGGAATCAGTAGCAAAGATCAGAAACGCAAGCGCAAGAGATAAGTGAAGAAAAAGAGAAAAGAAAAAAAATGAAAAGAGATAGAAGGAAAAGAAGAAGAAAAGGAAAAAGAAAAAAAGAAAAATAGAAGAAAAAGAAAAAGAAAAAGAAACAAAACAACAAAACAACAAAAAAGAAAAAAAGAAAGAAAAGAAAAGAAGAGCAAGAGGAAGAAAAAGGAAAGAAAAATCACAACAACAAAGTAATTCCTATGACATGAACTACGTTCGACCTGATTCCTATTAAGGATACGTAGGCAGCCTCACGGTTCGGTCCCATCAAAATAAGATCCAAAAGTCCCCAAGCAAGAAACTGGGGCAGAAGTTGTGGTTGTTGTAAGAAATCTGATTCCGAAAGTTGTAATTTTTGAACCCATGTTGAATTGTTTTGAGTCTTGATACCCTTTCTTTCTAACCCTATCCAAAAGCCCACGTTACGGTCCAAAGAAGACCTTCTGATCAGTCTTCGAGAGATGCCAAGTCGAGCAAGTAGAGGTGATTCGTGTCAGGGGCAACACTCTGTTCCAATCAGGAAAAATAATAATAATGAGAGAGTCTTATTGGTGAAAACCCTCACGGGCACCGTAAGGCGACGGGAGCTGAGAGCAATGAAAAATGAGAGTCTTAGTGGTGAAAACCCGCACGGGCACCTTAAGGCGAAAGTGAGTTGAGAGATGAACAAATGAGAGAGGTCTGTTGGTGAAAACCTTTCAGGGCACCGCTGGATGAACAAGGGCAAGGTTTGGGTGAAGAAATCAGGTTATGGGAATACAATTCAAGTCAGCAATCAGGAGCCCACCTGGAGAACAGGGAATACAATTCAAGTCAGCAGTCAGGAGCCCACCTGGAGAATAGGGAATACAATTCAAATCAGCAATCAAGAGCCCACTTGGAGAACAGGGAATACATTTCAAGTTTAGCAATCAGGCGCCCACCTGGAGAGTACGGGAATACAATTCAAGTCAGCAATCAGGAGCCCACCTGAAGAATAGGGAATACATTCAAGTTCAGCAATCAGGCGCCCACCTAGAGAGCAAGGGAATACAATTCATGTTTCAGCAATCAGGCGCCCACCTGGAGAGCAAGGGAATACAGTTTGAGCATCAGCAATCAGGCGCCCACCTGGAGAGCAAGGGAATACATTTCAAGTTTCAGCAATCAGGCGCCCACCTGGAGAGCAAGGGAATACAATTCAAGTTTCAGCAATCAGGCGCCCACCTGGAGAGCAAGGGAGTACAGTTCAAGTTTCATCTTTCAAGTTCTTATTGATATTTGGTAACATGATTCAGTTTAAATTCACCTATGTGCCCAGCTACCAAACTGGGACAGAAATTTTTCTTTGTTTTTGTCTATTTTTGTTGAAATCAGGCGCCCACCTGGAGAGCAAGGCAATACAATTCAAGTTCAGCAGTCAGGAGTCCACATGGAGAGCACGGGAATACATTTCAAGTTCAGCAATCAGGCGCCCACCTGGAGAGCACGGGAGTACATTCATGTTCAGCAGTCAGGCGCCCACCTAGAGAGCACGGGAATACATTCAAGTTCAGCAGTCAGGAGCCCACCTGGAGAGCACGGGAATACATTTCAAGTTCAGCAGTCAGGAGCCCACCTGGAGAGCACGGGAATACATTCAAGTTCAGCAGTCAGGCGTCCACCTGGAGAAAGGGAGAGCATCTCAGATTATAATTCGAGTTCAGCAATCAGGCGTCCACCTGAAGAAAGGGAAAACATCTCAGATTACAATTCAAGTCGGCAACAAAGGAACTTCACCTGGAGAATGCGAGTCAACAGTTTGAGGTGATCAACAGAAGTTAGTCACAATAAAGGAAAACAGAGAAAGGCAAGAAGTTAATCCAAATGCAGAAGTTGATGGAAGATGTGGGCTGCTTAAGACATGACTAAAGTCACAAGCATGGTGTGGTGTCCGGGTTTGGTCCGAAAAGCTGAGGAAGAATGAGCTAGCACCTGCAACTAGCAAGCGTTAAGGCTCAAATCTAAAGTCTGCATGAAGAACCGCTCAAGACTCAAGATCGAGCTTCAGAAGACTTATTGATAGGAATCTTGTAACTCGTAGTTGACAGGCTTAGCTAGTCTTTTTCATTTCTTTTGATTTTGATGTAATAACAGGACCGCGGATCGGAACCTCGGCGGAACAGCACCTCGATCGGCTCTCCACCTCAACATACTCCATCATCTCACTCACTTCTGAACTACACGTGGCCTGATTCCTTTATAGCCAAGGATATGTAGGCAGCTCAGATACCAGGGCTCGGTCACATTCTCCTTTTCTCTTAGTTTCGGGCTCCTGAAATAAGGGTCGGGTCAAAAAACCTGTCTAGTCGTTCTTTGTCTAAAAATACTTCGTCTTTCCAGTCAAAGAGGGGCAGCTGTAGACATGTGATTTTTGACCCTCCCCAAGATTTTTTATATTTTAGCATGTAAATATTTAATTTAGGCCTGATATAGCTATTTCAAATATTTTTGACTTCTTTCCTTTATTTTCGTCATAAAAATGGAAAATTACAAAAAAAAAAAAAAATTTAGGTATCTTTCATAAATTTAAATAAAACATATACAAAAATAGTACCTTATTTTTTACCTTTACATAATCTTGAAAATACAAAAAATATATAATAGTTTCATGTTAGCTTTTGCATTGTGTAGTATTTTTATCTTATTTTAAAAGGAGTCAATTAAGGTGTTGGATCACAATTTTAAGAGTTTTAGAGCCCATTTCTTGGCCCAATTCGGATTAGTCCATTAAGCCTAGGGACCCATCTAGACTCTTCTTTGGAACAAAAACAAATAAAAAAGACCCTAAGGACCTAGACCTAGGGACTAATGAGCAAAAAACACAAAATATAACCCTAGACCCTACAACTACAAAAGCTAAGGCTAATCAGCCAAAAGGGGACTGGAAAAAAAAAAGATCTGAGCGCAGCTTTTCAGAGAAAACCCCACCCCCGACTCTGTCTTCTCCACGACCCTCCATCTCTTCATTGAAACAAAGCTCTAATACCTATACACACAATGAAGCTAGGCATCACAGGAGGCTAGACACAGTAGACGACAACCGCATAACACCAAAGAAACGACCCACCCCTGTATTATCGTCTTCCTCACACCCCATCTTCGGACAAGAACGCAGCAACAGCACACGCCAAAACGATCCCCATCTCAGGCGAGCTTCACCATCAGCAACACACACACCACATCGCCAGCGATGCACACAGACGCATAGAAGCCAAGAGACAACTCCCAGATTAGGAGGAGCTAATCGCCATGGAGTTAGTCAGGTCTGTTTTCTGATTTGGTCTGAGGCTTTCCCGGTGAGCGTCGAGGTCGTGGTTAGCCTAGTGTTCGATGAGGAGTTCTGTCGAGTGTCGGCGTTCGAAGTCTACGATCTGCGTTTTCGTTGCTGGTTTTGTGTTCGTTATCAGTTTTAAAGGACTTTAAAACAGTGAGGTGCAGTTCTTATACATTATGCTTTCTAAAATTTTAAAAGCTGCTATTACATGTCCATACCACTGACTTTGGTTGAAATGAATTTGTTGCTTAATCAATAATATGTGTATGATAATTAGACAAGCATGAACGCATAAAATATCAATGCAAAGTAGTAAATCGAAACTCAAAAGAATAAGTAATTGGATCTATCGGTGGTACTGGAAGCTTTTATTTGTGTTTGCTTAGTCATTACTGTTGCTCTTTGTTCAAATATGAAATGTGCTTGATCGCCAGATATTGGTGGTTTCTTCAGCATTATGAATTTTTATTATTTGATATTTAAGACATTTGGATTCCCCTTTTTTGGTGTCATATATACAGTGTGTCTTGCTTTGGAAATTATTGGCCTTGGGACGATGAGTTCGTTGGTATGGTTGGTGCTGTCAGTGTGATGTATTTGAGGTTAAGCAGGTTATGGTGGTGTGGTTGTGGATGGTTATTGTTTGGGATAGATGAGACTGAGGGTATTTTATGTTTGTCTCTGGGTCTGTAAATTTGTTTGATCTGGTAGGAACTGTATGAGTTATTTTGTAATCGCATGGTGTTGGTGTTAGTGCTTGTGTTAATAGGTTAGTGAAGGTCTGCGGCTTGCGGGTGTTTGTTTTGGTGGTGCGAGTGGTTGTGTCCTTGTGACCATAGACGCGCATATTATTGACAATTTCAATGGCCCGTTGCGCGGTGGTTGTTGTATTGTGTGGTGGTGGTTGATAGTGTGGCGGATCTGTGTTGTTGATGTCTGTTAGAGAAGTGCTGTTGCGGTGATGTGTTTGTGGTGTGTGTCTGATTGTGTCGTTGCTATGTGTTCGTAATCATAGATTGTTTTTTTTACATGCGGGTGCCTGGCTTCGTGCAGAAGATTTGGCAGTGCGGAGTATCTGCGATAGTTGGCTTGTATTGTGTGTAGTTGATCTGTGTTGTTGTTTAGTGTTTATAATTATTTATTGTTATGTGTAGCCGTCAGTGTCGTGAGTTCCTCTAAATCTCTTGTGTGCCTATACTTATTTAGTGTTGACCGCACAATCATCAGATGATTCGTGAGATTCGTAGTGTTATCGTATTTATTGAACTTGGTTTGGTTGGTAGGTTGCTGTTCTGGTGTGTATGTGCGAGTTGCAGTTATGATGACTTGCGTGGTGGTTCAAGACATATTTTTTAAAATGACTGTTGCATGGATGTTTCTTGGTAAAAAAAATATTGTGTAAGATAAAGTTGCTGTGTTAATGGGATAATTTTTGTATAAACAAAATGAATTGTGGTGCAAAGAAAATGGATATAATATAAAGTGCCTTAATTTTTGGGGGCTAAACTATTGGGTGGCTAAAATAAGAGTAAGTAGGGCCATTTATAACAGTTGGAGCGGACCGTGCTAGAACCACGGAACCGGGAATGCCTAACACATTCCTTCTTCTCCCGAGTTAACAGAAATTCCTTACCGGATTTCTGGTTCGCGGACTGTAATACAGAGTCAATCTTTCCTCGATTCGGGATTTGAACCGGTGACTTGGGACACATAAATCTCCCAAGTGGCGACTCTAATCTTTTATAAAATAATCCCGTTTGATTGTCCTTTAATTGGAAAACTCCCTTATTATACCCTCTTCCGGGGGTAGGTAAAAAGGAGGTGGACAGGTTATTTTAAAGTCACAATTGTAATATGGCCGGGAACCACACTAGTGGATCTTGGGGGGTGCTAACACTTCACCTCGAGATAATTTCTAGCCCTTACCCGAACTCTGGTTTTTCCAACTCAAACCCTTCTCTAAGTGTCCTAATGCACTTTAATCATTAAGGTGGCGACTCTTCAATTTTAAACCCAAATTCCCAAAAAGGAACGAGTTGTCCTCCCAAATGTCATAAACCCGATTTTGCTTTAAGGAAAAGGGGGCATGGACAGCATGGCGACTCTGCCGGGGATTTTCTTGAGGCTTTTACCCATTTTTCATGTTACTTGTGACTTTTACTGCTTCTTTATTGCTTTATATATATGTCTTTATCTCTTTTCTACACGAAACTAACTTGGCTCTTTGTTTCTTTTCTTTATTGCTTTCCTTCAATACTGTTGTAATTATGAGCAATTATTGTAATCATTACTTTATGAACGTGAAAATACATGACAACTTGTTTCATTCTTGTTAATTGCATATTCAACATCAATATCCACTCGTGCCAAACAAAATACCATAGCAACGCTTATAATGAGTGGTTGCGCCCTTCCGAATTATCACCCCTATAAATTTGGCAAAGGCGTATTTGCGGTTAAAACAGTTGATCAACGGTGTAGTCGACGGTTCCGTGCCTTTCCCTCTTGAGTTGTCACTCAAGGGTACCAGTCTAAACACCCCATAGAAACCTTACTCTGTTCAATTGTGCATGCATCACTGTCAAACCTAGCCGAGTCAGTTTATGATGTCCACAATAATGACTCTTTAAATAGCCTTGTCCAAAGTCCACTGGGTTTCCTGGAACCCAAACGGACACTACCACGTCTGTGCATTTATTTGGAGAACTAAATGCTGCTTATTGCCAATTTTAGTATTATATTTAATAGTCGAGTCTGGCGGGGTGTAAGGCGCCTAACACTTTGTTTTGCAGAAAATGAGGCACGAAGTCCCCAGATTCGACATGGTAACCAACATCCACCCAAGGTTGCTAAGCTGGTGGGAATCAACTGGGATTCGTTTATTTTTTATCAATAAAATGAGGCATTTTAGCATTATAAGTTCTCCGAATCAACTCTTGTCGCTAGGCCTACCTCGGGCACAACGAGGCTCCCAAATTAGGACACGAATTATATTCTCGCACTATCTGTTTAAATATCGCAACTTCTTTTCTTACAACCCATACTAACTTGTTACCTTTTTGTTTTACTTTTATTTTTATTCCCTTCCCGAAAGGTTTAGTTCGTGCACTCTAGCATCGTCATCATACTCCACAAGATCCAAGGGCCTGTTGATACCCAATTTTTCCCTAGGTATTTTTATATACAAAATACTTTCAAAATAGCATGCCCAAGAGTTTTGGTTTTTCTCCTAATTTTTAAATGATTTAAAATCAATTTATTGTCCATTTTAGCAGTAACAAAATCAGTAATTATTCCCAAACTATCCTTTTTGTGAATAACTTTATTTTATTCTCATTTTACACCAAATATAATTAAGGTAATTTTTTGTATTTTTTACAAATTTTATTTGGTATTTTTAAAGCTAAATTGCATATATTGCAATTATAGCCTATTTTACGATTAATAGTATTTTATAATTGTAAAATTAGCTCCAGTATTTTTAAATTAATATTTATGTATTATTAATTAGCTCAGTACTTTTTAATTTGCTTTTTAAAATTATTTTTTACTATTTTTTATAAAAAAAAGGGGAAAATTGGCTATTTAATATTTAGCCCATTTCTATTTCAATTACAGCCCCCATTTCCTTTTCAATTTTGGCCTCTTAATTTGACCCAATTCTGCCCACCCAATTCTATTAAACCAGCCCAATCCCTAAATTACCCGAACCACCGTAACCCGAATCCCTAAATTAACCCGACCCCTAACCCGATTAAAACGCCACCGGCTCCCCTTTGATCCAGCCGTTGATCGTTTGATCAACGGCCATAAGTTCCCCTTTCCTTTTTAATCTCCAAACCCCTAACCTAATTCATTTCGTCTGAGAAGCCGGCTTTTGAACCCCTTCGTCTCTCAAATTCTCTCGAACCTTCCTGGAACCCTAATTCGTCTCCCACCTTATTTCACTGGGTTTCCACTGGAATCCATGGCGTCTTCAGGCCATGGATGGTCTGTACTCACCCTTCCTCACCATTAGACCTAAGCTATTCAATGGCCGTGAAACCTGACTTCGATGGTTCTCTCCAAGACCTTCTCAGATCTGTAGATCTATGGCTCACCGGCCATTACTCCGGCATATTCGAGCAATATGAGTCTTTCTCGACTCAGGATCTGACTTTCCTCAAGACCTTTCTCATTCCTAGGTTTTTTCTCTGCAACCCTAAGCTATCCTAGGGTGTTTCTGAAAGGTTTTTCAAAAGCATCTTTCTGACTCTGTTGTTCTTTCCTTATGTGTGTTTGTCAGACTTCTTTTATTACACATGTACTGTTCTTCTATTTTCTTTTTTCTACTCTACATGTTTATTCCTGTGCTCACATGTTTAATCCGTGTTGTTTTCCTTATTCTTTGCTATGTGTGTTTTACGATCGATTTCTTTGATTTTTGTTTACTTTACTGAACTGTGTTTGTGTTCTTACTAAAGACTTTAGATGCAATGTTTGGTTTTGGAAGCCCCGAGGGTCGGGTGAGTTTCGGATAGGCCACGGAGTGAAAATTTGACTTAGATGCATTGCCTGGTTCTGCAATTTCTTGTGACTGGTGTTCTGAATCTCCGGCATTTGCGAGATTAGTGTTCGCATTTGCGAACCATTATCCCATGCTTTAACCAGGCTTGCATTGCGAGGCAAATTCTTCGACCGATTTGCGAAGTGTACCCTGGGCCAGCAACTAGTTCGGCATTTGCGATAGAGAGTCGGAATAGGGTCGCATATTTAGACCTCAAATTGGGGTCGGATTTTAAACTAATTACATATTTGGTCTCGGGGGTGAATGGGTGAATGAGTTTTTGAATTTGAACCCTCGAGTTTTGACCACAAGCGGGCCGGGGTCGATTTTTTTACTTTTTTGGGGGAAATGTTGGAAAACCTAAATTTATGTATTGAATTATTTCTTTAGCCAGTATTTGATGTTTATTAAGTTAATTATGGGCTTAGATACGAGTGGTATGAGGTGGATATCTAAAGGAAAACGTATATTGAGCAGGTGAGTGGCCCTGATGGATCGAGGTACAGTGTCGTGTCTAACTTTTTGACTCGTAGGGATTAGGATACGCTTGACTTATTTGCCTATGTGAAAATACCATGTGAGTGGCGTATAGGTGAATGAGTGACGAGTACCTATGCGCCGCCAATTTATCTAATTTTGCCATTTTTCCTTTCCCGTTCTTCTTAAATTGCCTTTTCCGTGTCTTAGACTGCTACATGCTTTACTAGTGATTCCATGCTTAATTGCTATTTTGTCAGACATTTGGTTTTTCACATTGTTTGAAGGTATAGCTACCCTGTAGTCTTCGTTGTCTCATTATTATTGGTGGTAAGCTGGTTTATCGGTGTTTTTATGGTATATTTGGATTGGTTTCGTTTGAGTAGTATTTGATTTTTTGTTGAAGTTTCATAACGTACAAGCTTCGCGTTTTCTTTGGTTTGAGGTTTAAATATTGTGAGAATTTGAGTTAAATTGTGAAATTTTTGTACTTATTGAGTAATTGATGGCCCTGATATGTGTGTGATCGGTTGGCGCGCACAACTGAGTGAATAAGGGTGATATATTGAGGGGGAAATAAGGGTTGAAATTCGCTAATTGAATACGATGGGCATCGGGTTGCAGCGCAACAGGAGGAATAAGGTGGATTGATTAATGGTAGTAATAAGGACGTGAATATTCATATTGATATTTGGGGGATCGGGTGCGCGCCGCATCAGTTTATGTGTTTAGTAACTTTCTTCTACTTGTAAGTTATTCGGAAGCTTTGTATTAAACTTAAAGCGAATTGGTTATAGCGGATAACTGAATAAAGAACACTTGAGTTCTGTTATTTATTCCCCCCCTCCCCATGCAAGTTACTGCTTTACCTTGCTGGAAGGAAAGCTTCCAAAAATGTATCAAAGAAGATACGGTAAAGAACGAAAATCCCAAATTGCAAACTAGCAGAATAAATGAAAACATCAATCAAAGAAATTAAGGAGTATCAACCAAGAGAAATTTGAAAAGCAAAAGGAAGGAAAAAAAGTGAATTTGTGATAGTATTTCTCAAAATGGAGAAAAGTTATCTAACGTGGGATACTAGTACCTATTTTTCCTATCATAGAGCACTAAAGATTTGAGATACCATAGAAGGAAACAATATCACAATACAAGAAAATTTTTTGAATAACCACAAAATAAGGAAAACATGGTTGTGCATTAGAAAGGCAATCAAATACAATGAGTTTATAAGAGAAGAAAGTGATCATTCTGAACCTGTCGTAATTCCGGGTTTTCTCAAACAATGTTCTCATGACCTTGATTAGTTTTCTTTCTATGCATGTATGTTTGTTTCATATAAGTCTTTGGAAAAGACTTCTCAGCCTCATCTCAAGTGGCTTGCTTTCTCACCTCTATGCTTCTTGATGTCAATTCGAAAACCCTAGGATTTGGGGGTTTCTTGGCAAATTTTGATTTGTGTGCGAGTTAGTGGTTCTACTTTGGGACCCTGGAATCTCCCAGACTCCGTTTTGCAGTCTGCAAACTAGGACTTATACCACTTTTGCTTATATTCTGGACGCTCTCTTTGAATTAACTTCTCTTCAAATAATTGACAATCCCTTCTTGATTCACTTGATTTGTGTGCTTTATATATGAGAAATCCTCATTTCAAAATGTTTTACCACTAATTGAATTGATCTGAAATCTTTTTAATAAGGCTGATAGATTGTCACTGATTTTCTTTGATTTGAACTTCCTTTACCTTTCCTGACTTGGTTCATTTCTTAATTGAATTAGTAATTTTGGTTTCACTGGCATGTTTGATTGATTCACTTGCCACTATTTAGCACAAACGATTGTACATTGATTGTTTCCTTAAATAACTCCTATGTATTTACCCTTTCTTATGCTACTTTGAAAGGTGTTATTAAAACTCCTTTCTTAGCTGGCTTTTTACCCGTTGAAATCAGAATCCCTTAACCAAAGGGGAGATTGATTTCAATGTTATTTCCTTGCTCTCTTACTTTGTTTTCTGCACTATAAAAGGGATTGCCCCTTCTGGCACTTTTGATGAGGACGGACAACACTACCAATCCTTATACTTCCAATTCATACTTACACGCTTCTGCAATACTGCTTTTAAATTCAATTACTCTGTTCACTACTTGCTTTGCTTGAAATCTTTGGGGAACACTTTGACTTGCAACTTGGCCTTATTCGAGAATTACTGCTTTTACTTGTTTTCCCTGAGACTGGTATTTCTGATTCAATTTTCTGACTCACCCCCTATGTGTTATACTTTATAGTTTCAGGCACTTCTTTGTTTACTTTGCTGTTCATGTTCAGTGATTATAAACTATGTAGTGTTCTTTCCTTGCACCTATTTCCATTTGTGATTCCTACCCCCTATCCACATTATAATGCGTAATTGAGTTAAAGAGATTACATTGGCAATGGCAGTAATCCACAAATTACTGCACCAGGTACAGAAACTGTCACTCAGATAAAGGGATCCATAACTCCCTCATATTTGGCTACAGGCTAGGTTCAGGAGGTATGCCAGCACATATTAATTCCTGAGGTATGAACGCACCAGCCTCTTGCATGGTTTCCTAATTCCCCTCTATTGCACTACACTTACTCTTAGACTCTCTAAGTTCTTGCCCCCTCCTATTGAGCCCTGCTTTGGTGACCTTGAGTTCCCTCTGAACTTGGACATTTGAGGGCTGGCCTTTCCAACCGGCACCATGATCTAATTCTGCAATGCAATGTTTGGGGTGTAAGGCATGCCCGAGCCGCCTTTGAGACTCTTGGAGAACTTTGATACATCCCAAACATGAGAAAAGGCTTTTTGGAAATCTGATCCTGGAAGTTGGTTTTATCTCATATTGCTGATTCTTGAGCCTGAATTAGACTGTTTGGTTGTAGCTTGAGTTTTCTGATGTAATTTTTTTACCTTTCTTGATTCACTCGGGTCTCTAATAATTTGTAATATACTATGGGATGCTAGGTGGAAAGGATTGGAATGAGGGGTATGCACGCAAAGGTAGATAACTTGCCTATAGGAATTTTCTGATTCTGCGTTATATAAGGCAGCATACTTATAGGTTAATCTTATAAATTCCTGCATTCATGTAGATAACTATGTTCATTAAGGTTTACTTATAAAATTTCTGGACTTCTGCATTCTCATTAGAAATTCTGCCTATAAGTTTTTTGGCATTTCTGCATATAGAAATTCTGTCTCTAAGTTTCTGCATTTCGCATTATAGAAAATCATGATATGGTTTTCTGCACTTCGCAATACATGTCATTAGGCAAAACCAATCATTAGGTCTAATAAAATCAACTTCATTCAAGATACCATGCCTATAGGACTCTTGCATTTATGTAAATCGTTTAAAACCAATAACGCTTAGAATCATGTTCTATAGAAGTAATCAACTGAATCAGCTACTCGTCTATTTCTTCCATGAGTCTAAAATCAGCCACAAGGTCGTTAAAATCTGCAGATCTTATTGTTTATAAAAACCAGTGAATCTTTTCTTTAAAATCAGTCAGCGCTCTGTTAGATAACATGTCTTATAGGTCTCACCTAGGAACCATTAGTTGATTAATTAAACTGCTGTCAGTTTTGTAAACTTAGCAACCAGAACAAGGCCAATTTGGATTCCTTCATCTTTGAGAAATATGTATTAAATAGCCTGTCCTAGACGCTTTAAATTTGTTTGTCGACTAGGTTTTTTGTCTTTTAAAACTCTGAAAAGCCGAATCTCCTTTCCCTTTAGGATTAGTAGTCTAACTGCTCCGGGAATTGATAGAATTGGGGCGGGTAATGCATGTAATTGTAACGAGACCATATCAGCGAATTTAATACCTTAACGGGGTGGGTAGGTTGGTAGATATGGATATGATGAACCACACGATAACATCCACGTGTATAAGATGGTTACCTGGGTGTTGCGTGGGGTGTGATCCAATGTTATTTATAAACTTAGGACCCTCCCTCCCTTCTTTTACTTGTGTTATTTCTTTTTTTTTTCAGGATTTTTTTAAAAGCTATATAATTTTCAGTTCTTGAAAACTCTTCTTTTACTCAATCCTTAAAAGTCTCCTTTTAGATATTTAATTTTTCAGCACTATTTTTCTCCGAACCTCCGCCTCTTTTACTCCTTTGTTTGATTATTATTGTTGTACCAACTTATTTGACCCCCCTGTTCTGCATCTCTATCTTAACCTTTTACAATTATGAAATTGCCTATTCTAAACTTCAACATGCGTTTTTAATTTTTAATACTTTCCTTGTTGCAATCATTATTTGTGAAAGTTGTCTTGTTTGCTGTACTTGTTGTTTTCCATTCAAAGTCACAAATTTGTAGCATAGGCGGAACCACACTAGTGGATCTTGGGGGTGCCTAACACCTTCGCCCCCGGAGATAATTTCAAAGCCCTTACGCCATTCTTCTTAGTTCTTCTTTCTCTTTTTGAATTTCTTAAGTGTCCTAATGCACTATATCATTAGGTGGCGACTTTCTAAATTGCAAACCCATTTCCCAAAAGAGAAAGAGTTGTCCGCCCATATGTCATAAACCCGCGATTTTGCCTTTAGAAAAAGGAGGGCATCGACAGCAGTGACAGACTCTGCT